>NC_088921.1:58247500-58267500 GCF_038396675.1 Hydra vulgaris
TTTTTGACGCCAATCATTTTTCCAATTTTTTTTGAACTTTTATTTATTATATATATTGGCACTATAATATATATATATATATATATATATATATATATATATATATATATATATATATATATATATATATATATATATATATATATATATATATTAGAATGGGTCATTATGATGTAAATGTTAAGTTATGGCTGTGAAACATTACTAAAATGTTGCATTACAGTATACTTATGAGAAAACTCCTTTTGAAATAAAATGGAAGCACGACTTTGATCCACAACTTTGGAAATTAAAATTACTGTATAATTGATAATGTGAATATACGTGGTTTAATGCTATGTTCCATTACTCGACATCTTGCTACATTAAATTTAAAAATGCAAGCAGTTGTTGAAGGAAAAATAGTCAGAGTGTAGTAGGCAACACATAACAGCAAACTGTTTCAGTTATTTGCTATTTATTATGTCTTCTTTGCCTACTTTTCCTATAACCATCTTTTTTGATCTATGGGTCATTCCATGCCAAGTGGTGCAAAGGTCCCTTATGGACCATCTCAGATTTTATTGAAATTTTTTGATTTTGTACATATATATGTTAAAAGCATGTTTTGAAAATTTTAGATCAATATCTAATATGGTTCTTGAGAAAACGCTATTTAAGTAGTGGGCTATTTTGCATAAAATTTCACTCTACAAGAAAAAAGGGTTTTTTCATCATTTTTAACAGCCAATAACTTTTGAACAAGTTAGTTTTATACTTCAATTATTATAAGATAGCAAGTGTGCTGTGGATACTTTGAAAAAAGAAAAAAATATTATTTCTGGCATCTTAACTTTTTCCATAATGGTGGGCTAAAGTTGATTTTTTTGTTTTAAGAATAAGTTTTTTTGTGATTTTAAAGACCTTAATCTTAAAAACTAGTTACAAAGTTAATACAAATCAAATTGCCTGCTGATCTACATGTGGTGGATAAACATTTTTAAAAAAATCAGTTGATTAAAGAGCTGCATTCAAAAGTTATAGGTCTCCAAAATGAGTCAGATCGAGATTTTCGTAAAATTGATCTGTGATGCAAAGCATCTGTTACCTAAGATGGCACTTTTTTTTTTTTATAAAATTTTTTATACGCATCAATTAAAGACTGTTAATTAATAAAAACCAAAAAAATTAATGGGCGCTTTTTTATAACCCCCAAAAGGTAGTCTCTAAAAGTCAGGTAAATTTTCCATAAAAAATTATTACTTTTTAAAAGTTTAGTTATTGTTTCATTTAATTCTATATTACTAGTATGTCAATCTAAAAAGTACTAATAAAACCAAATAAATTGTTGTATTTTAGAACTAATTAATAATAAGTAATATGCCTGAGCTTTCTACTTGCTGTATTGGTAAAGCATTAAATGAACAGTGCTATCTATCTAACAAAAGTAAACGCTACCAAGAACTGTCTAAACTAAACCAAGAGCTTATTTTTTTGAGAAGCAAAATAAATCCCATAGATTTTATTTGTAGCTATCACGAAAAAGTTTACTTGTCGAGGTATGAGAATGAACATCGCAGGTATTGTTGTAATCCGTTGAACAAGCACGCAAAAAATGTGAAAAGTAAGTTTCAATATTTAATATCTTAATTTAATAAAAATACCTTAATAACACTAAATAAATAAAAAAAAAAATATTTAATAATTATTTCCGTTATTTTTTAGATTCTCTTAGAGTTATCAGTCTTTCATATGCCAAAGATTTTGGTTTAATACCTGGTCAAAAAATTTGCACTAGTTGCAGAAAAGTTCTGAATTGCAAACATAATACAAAAGAAAATGAACTCCAAGAAAAAGAAATTTATGTTGACAACCATACATTAAAAGAAGATCTTAATTCAATTATTGCAAGTTTTGGATGCTCACATCTAAAACTTGTTTCAAAAAAAGATAGAGTTGCGTATGGAAAGCGTAAAATTGAAAGCGTAAGAGCTCATACACAAAAGGCTGTTGCCAATGTGCTAGGTTTAGAAATAGCTGCACTTTGTGGAATTGAATCACCCTCAAAAAAATGTTTGAAAAAAACAAACACAGATTTAGACAATATTATGACTCAAATTAAGTCAAAATTTGAAAAAACATTGTCAAATTCTGAAAAAATCACACTTCTTACACTCACTCCAGACAGTTGGTCAATAGAGAAAACTCATAAGTTTTTTTTTACTTCAAAAAGATCTGTAGTACAAGCCAGAAAATTAAGTAAAAAAAGTGGAATACTATCAAAACCTCCAAAATCGGGTAGAAAACTAAGCGAAGATGTAATTACAGAGGTTGTTCATTTCTAGGAATGCGATGAATATTCAAGGGTTTGTCCAGGAAAAAAAGAGTTTGTTTCAGTTAAAGTAGATAGTAAAAAGCAACATATCCAAAAGCGCCTTCTACTAGTCAATATGAAAGAGCTACATATTGAGTTTAAAAAGAAATATAATTATCTTAAAGATTTTCAAAATTTTGTGAGCTAAGGCCCAAGTGGTGCATTCCTGTGGGTGGTGCTTCTGGTCTGCATGCAGTTTGTGTTTGCCAGTACCATCAAAATGTAAAGCTCCTTGTACAGAAAATTCCTGGAATTTCTGATTACAAAATCTTATTAAAATTAATGGTTTGTAGCATTGAAAATAGAGATTGTATGCTGCATAGCTGCGATAAATAATATCAGATCATCTGAAACATGGAACAGATGCTGTTCATTGCTTTATCGGTAATGTTATTGATAAACTTAAACAATTACAAACATTTGAACACATTATCTATTTTAGTGATGGAGCTGCATCACAATATAAAAATTACAAAAATCTTATCAACTTATGCTACCATAAACACGATTTTGACATGACTGCAGAGTGGCACTTTTTTGCAACATTGCATGGTAAAAGCCCTTGTGATGGTGTTGGTGGAACAGTGAAACGTCTTGTTGCACGAGCCAGTCTACAATCACTGAATGATCCTATTGACACACCAAGCAAAATGTACAGCTGGTGTGTTTAACACATCAAAGGAATATCTTTTTTTTTTGTTGACAAAGTTTCAATAGAAACACATACTACAAACTTCAATTTGGAAGAGAGATATCGTTCTTGTTCGACAATACCTGGGACACGAAACCACCACAGTTTTATCCCAATGTCACTTACCTCAATAAAAATAAGAAGAGTCTCATTTGATATTATTTGCACTAATGTGGATTTTTCTACTTGCAGAATTTATATTAATAAAATTTCCAGTTACTCACCAGGAGAATATGTGGCCTGCGTTTACAATGCTCAATGGTATTTAGGAAATATTCTTAGTATTTCAGAAGAGCATCAAGATCTTAATATGAAATTCATGAAAAAGTCTTTATGTAACAAGTTTACGTGGCCATGCAGAGATGATCTTTGTTGGGTACCTCTAATGCATATTTTATGCAAAGTGCAATCTCTTAAAGTCCAGTCAAACAGTGGAAGATTTTATAGTATTGACTTAAAAGAAATCAATGAGATTATTTTATTATTTGAGAAATTTAACTTTTTGTAAATTTTATTTTTGTTTATTTTCTTAAAAACATTTTGTTTGTTTTTCATTAAAAAAATTATTGTATTATAAAGAGGGGAGGGGACAGAGGGGAGGGGACTTTATCTATTGGGATTTAAAAGTTCTTTATCTAAAGGGATTAAAAGGCTTTAAGCATTGATATTTTTTAATTGATATTTCATAATAAATAACATTATATAATTCAATGCATTTATTTATCATGTCAATTTCAGAATTTTATGGAAAATTTACCTGACTTTTAGAGACTACCTTTTGGGGGTTATAAAAAAGCGCCCATTAATTTTTTTGGTTTTTATTAATTAACAGTCTTTAATTGATGCGTATAAAAAATTTTATAAAAAAAAAAAAGTGCCATCTTAGGTAACAGATGCTTTGCATCACAGATCAATTTTACGAAAATCTTGATCTGACTCATTTTGGAGACCTATAACTTTTGAATGCAGCTCTTTAATCAACTGATTTTTTTAAAAATGTTTATCCACCACATGTAGATCAGCAGGCAATTTGATTTGTATTAACTTTGTAACTAGTTTTTAAGATTAAGGTCTTTAAAATCACAAAAAAACTTATTCTTAAAACAAAAAAATCAACTTTAGCCCGCCATTATGGAAAAAGTTAAGATGCCAGAAATAATATTTTTTTCTTTTTTCAAAGTATCCACAGCACACTTGCTATCTTATAATAATTGAAGTATAAAACTAACTTGTTCAAAAGTTATTGGCTGTTAAAAATGATGAAAAAACCCTTTTTTCTTGTAGAGTGAAATTTTATGCAAAATAGCCCACTACTTAAATAGCGTTTTCTCAAGAACCATATTAGATATTGATCTAAAATTTTCAAAACATGCTTTTAACATATATATGTACAAAATCAAAAAATTTCAATAAAATCTGAGATGGTCCATGAGGGACCTCATTAAAATTTGCACCACTTGGCATGGAATGACCCCTATCCAGAATCTCCATTGTTGGGAGAACTCCCAACAGAAATCCCAAGTGTTAGAATTTTTTTTGGCAGTTGATTTGTTTAATAAAATAACAATTGCGATACTGTTGCTCTTCTAGCAACACTATCACAATTGTTATTTTTTAATAAATAGTCATATGCCTTAAAAACATCAGCAGAAGTTGGCAGTTGATTTGTTTGGAATGGTCTAGGTTGTCCAAAAATACCATGTTCAGTTTCACTTCGCGTTTTAACAGTAGCCATTTTTTTTTTCTATTTAAACTAATTAAACTAAGACAAAAAAACAAACAACGTACTTTAAACGTAATATATACAAGTATATATCTTATCATGAAGTGCAGGATCATATTAACACTAACAGCTTTTTGTCTTATGTTGCGTAGGGTGCTCTAAACGCTTGCAAAGTTCTGTATACTATTAATATAATATTATTAACATGAATCATCAAAAAATCTAAATCTTAATGCTTTTATCCTGCAATTATACGACTGTTGTAAAATAGCATCATTTTGACCTGACATGGTAAAATTCAAGTTAAAGTTGGCAAAACTAAACCAAATTTTTATTACATTTCTTTTACATATCATTAATAGAGATAACAAAACTTTATTTCTATGTTTCATAAAAAAAAAAAAAAAATTCGACCAACCCTAATATATATATGTGCACACACATATGTATATATAGAGATATATATATATATATATATATATATATATATATATATATATATATATATATATATATATATATATATATATATGTATATATATATATATATATATATATATATATATATATATATATATATATATATATATATATATATATATCTGATATAAAAATCCCTTATTATAGGAGTACTTCCATGTTAAGGTCAACCAATACATAAAAACTAAAAAGTGTTAGAGAAAGGTCACACCTGTAAATACTTATTCAAAATTTTAGAACAATTGGCGAAAGTCATATCAAATCATTTTATCTATCAATCAAACAAGTTTAAGAATTTTAAAAGAAGTTTAAAAAATTTCATTGAATATTTTATATCACACCTACTTGTATCTGTTTGGATTGGCGCAGAAGTGTGATATTTTACACGTGTCTATTTTTTCTTGACTAATTTTTTTTGACAAATCAAAATAGTGACCAAACCTCAAATTTGAAACAACGGGCTTAAAAAATAAATTAGATCCTAAAATATATAATAGAATATTTAATTATAAATAATGCAATATATGAATATATATTTTTAATTAAAATACAGAACTAATATTTAGCCAGAATTATACATACCCACATAAATATAAATACATATATTTATTACTAAATATAAGTTAACTTAAACACTTTTCTTGTAACAACTTTCTGTATTAACAACAACAAAAAAAGAACATATCCGTAGAATAATCAAAGTAATCTACAATAAACTCTTAACAAAAAAAATTCATGTATGTAAAATTCTATATTTTCAAGTAACAAATATTGTTATCATTATTAAAATGAGTTTGTCACTTAACCCTTTATTATAATGGATTTAAGTCTCCTTTTTAATTTTTAAATAATCTAATGTATATAATTATATGAATTATAAATAAGTAAAAATTATTAAAAGTACTAATGAAAGTACTTAGATAATAAAAGTAATAAAAATTTAAATTAACAACATTTAACAACAATATTTTATAAAATGTAACAATATTTAAACAACTTTAATAAATGGTAGGAAGATTAACAATATTTTGTTTTGACTTCTGGAAAATGGTTAACATTTAAGAACTAAATTATAGCAACAGAAACTCTGCCTAAAAATGAATTATGGCCCACATAATGTAATACAAAAATCCATTAAATGTTAAACCTTTTAGTTAACACATTTTAAACAGGCACTGTAAAAAGCAGGCTCAGTATTGCATAGTGGATTAAAAAAAAACATTAAAAGAACAAACAAAAAAAAGATAATAAAAACAAAAACCACAAGTAAAAAATCATGTTAAAAATTAATAAACATATTTTTTTTTATTGAAAACCATATAAATTTTTATAATAAAAGTATAAAGAAAAAAACCATTGGTAAATAAATAAAAAAATTTTAACTTTTTTTTTTTTAATTTAAACCAAAGGAGATGTTTTTTCCCTTATGAGGAGCTCAGCTCAATGCACTTATTTTGAAATTTAAACTTTGCCTCGTGCAGCAAAAACGCTCTGAAGTTTTAAAGACTTTTTTTGAAATTTTTCTCTAGGATGTAAAAAATTTTAATTAAGCGATAGTTCTTTTAAAAATCTTACTAGAGATTTTTTCTTCAAGTTAGCATATGTACGTGGTACAGGATTGATCAAACTTTCATATTCATTACCTTACTTCACCATGTATAAAAATTCTGAACATTATTTCTTAACTTGGAAGTTTTTTAAAGAGTGTACATTTGAAATATCACAGCTATTTTTATAATATTCTTGTTACAATGCAGCATTAGGAAATATTTGCTACAAATATTGTCAGGCACAATCAACACTTTTCATAAACACATTTTCATCAACTCATTGCTTTGCAATAACAAATGATTGTATTCTATTATTTATTTTTACACGATGTAGCAAACCTACTCCAGAAAATGAAAATGTTGTCCATAGATTGGACAACATTTTTTCTTAAAAAAAAATTTTCAAAATTAAAAACAGATACTAATACTCAATCCGTTAAAAAGCAATTTTTGATGGAATTAAACAAATAAAATATATATTTAAATCATAACATTTGCCTACTTTTTGGTATGGTATATGTTGTGCAAACCGAACCATGATTAAGTGGTTAAGGCATTAGTACCTGTTATGTAAACCTAACTGTGAATAAGCAGTTAGGATATTAGTAACTGTGTTTAGTTTTGAAAAAAATTAAAAAATGCATCCAAAAACCTAATGAATGATACACAAATTTTGAGCAAATAGTCAAAAATGAGCATATATGTTGGTTGAACACTGTATAATTTTACAAATAAAATAATACACAGCCACAATTTTAAAAATAAATACTTTGAGTTTCTTAAAATTGAGTTTAATTAGTAAAGAAAATGTGACTTTTTTACTTGTGGTTCTTTCTTTTTTTTTTTAATTCTACGATAAATATATTTTTATTAAAGCATCTTAATTTCAAAGAAATTCAAAATATATAACAATTTTACTTGCTGTTCTTACTTTTTTTAATAACATCAAAATCCTGAGTTATTAGTAAATTAGTTATTGTAACCCTGTCAAAGTATGTACTGAATCCCTCAATAATATGATAATATTATTACTTGTATTGAAATTTGCATGTACTGTATTAAAAGAAAAAGCTAATGGCATACTTGGACTTTAGGGCTGTCTTTATACCTCCAAGCTATAAGCAAATCACTGTTATTATCATTGGAGGATTTTAAGTCACTATCTTCATCTGTTAGATCTGGAATCTCCTGAACATGAAATTTATAAAGGCAATTAAAGGTATGTATGGTAAGAAAAAATAAATAAAACTGCAAAAGTCAAAGTAGGAAAAAGCAACTGACAAAATCTAAGTTAAAAATGGAAGATTTAAAAAGTCTACGATTCTTTGATTATGCTATAGCTACTTAAAAAAAATATCAGTAACAATATTTTCAAATAAAACAAAATTCAAAAATTATATATGCACTTTTTAATAAGAATCACAATAAACACTAAATATATTATATAAATTTAAATTATGTTAATTTAATATAACTATTATTAAATAAACATAAATTAGCATAAATTAACGATAAACAAATACTAAACTTTAATATTTCATGCCTAAAATAAATTTCTAACTTTAAAAATATTTATTAAAACACAGACAATTTATACCTTTAAAATATTTTCTGGAGTTTTTTCTGAGCTTGCTAAAAAAACTTGTTGATGGACAACAATAGCTTCAGCTATGAAGTACTTTAGCAAAATGTTTGAGTATGTAGAATGAATATCTTCTTCTAGTTTAAAAAAAAATTATGAAGGCAAATCATTTTGAAATTTGAAAAATAAATAAGTTTATCTTGTTTTATTATATTATTTTTCTGGTAATAAAAAAATTATCAAAACAATATATATATATATATATATATATATATATATATATATATATATATATATATATATATATATATATATATATATATATACATATATATATATATATATATATATATATATATATGTATATCATATATAATATATGTATATCAGCCCTTGAAAATCCTTGAAAAAAAGGAATAAATTGCTGACATAAAACTCTTTTTGATAGATGTTGGGTCAGCACAAGATTTTTAACAAAAAGGTTTCACCATAGCAACATAGAAACAAGATTGGCAAAAAATTGCCAACCTCAGACACTTTTAGATCGGCAGTTAGGTTGGCATTGACAAATGCGACCTTCATTCTGATGGCTGGTGTGTGAGTGTGTGTGTGTGTGTGTGTGTGTGTGTGTGTGTGTGTGTGTGTGTGTGTGTGTGTGTGTGTGTGTGTGTGTGTGTGTGTGTGTGTGTGTGGTGTGTGTGTATATATAAATATGTATAATGTAAAATTAATAAGATTTTCAAAATATTTATTGAACATGTTTCGAACTACATAGTTCATATTCAGTAAAATTTAGTATGAGTGTGTGTGTATATATAAATATGTATAATGTAAAATTAATAAGATTTTCAAAATATTTATTGAACATGTTTCGAACTACATAGTTCATATTCAGTAAAATTTAGAAAAATCATTAAAAAACCATTATGGGTTACAAAAACCATATATGTTACATAATTATTTACTAATTATTGTTGTTACTCATTTCAAAATGGTTTTTATGATTTTTGTAAATGTTACTGATGATGAACTATGTAGTTTGAAACATGTTTAATAAACATTTTAAAAGTGTTGTTAATTTTATACAAAAATTTATTTCAATTGCACTTGTAGGGATCCCAAACTTCTGAGACATGTTGCGTTTATATTAAAGAGAATGATAAAAAAAAATGTTTAGGCTAAATTTTTTGATTAAAATAAAAGAATAAATGAATACCAAGAAAAACTTACCAACTAGAATAAGAGTTCCAACGGCTAAGCCTCCACCTAAAGGAAGAAAACTCTCAAACTGTAACCAAAATTTAAGAAACTAAAAATTCTTTATCAAATATTAACAAAGAAATACTTTTAGTAAATAAAGACCAAAACCTATAAATGTATCCAAAGAAGGCACTCCTGTACTAATAAGCAGCTGACTGTTATGTAAAGATACTTTAGTTCCTGCTGGTAAATTTGTTCTGCCACGAGTTGTTTTTTTTACAAAACTTGTTGACATTTTCAATACAACTTTAAAATCATATTTAAGTATTTGAACTTAATTCTTGTAATATAATATCAGATATATTAAAAATTATATATATATATATACACATATGCAACCCTCGGAATTAGGGTTGGCATTCGGCAATGCTGGCCTAATTACCAACTTTAAAATGTTTTACCAACCTTAAAGTGTTTTACCTAATTACCAACCTTAAAGTGTTTGAGGTCAACAAAAAATTGTTGACTTTGTTTCGATTTTTTATGATAACCCCTTTATGTCAAACTTTTTTGCCAACCTCTAACAGTTAAAGGTCAGCAATTCATTGCCGACCTTGTTTTTCCTAATTTCGAGGGTTGCATATGCACAATTATTTATATATACACATACAAATCAACCCTTGGAATTAAGAAAAATGAGATCAGCAATAATTTGCTGACCTCGATCTTTTAGAGTTCAGCATCAAGTCGAAAAAAAAATTTATTTAAAAAAAAATTACCATAAAACGTAGAAACGAGGTCGGCAACTTTTAGATCAAACACTTTTAGATCGGCATTGCCGAATGCTGACCCTAATTCTGAGGGTTGCATACAAATATATATACATATAATATATATATATATGTATATATATATATATATATATATATATATATATATATATATATATATATATATATGTATATATATATATATATATATATATATATATATATATATATATATATATATATATATATGTATGTATGTATGTATGTATGTATGTATGTATGTATGTATGTATGTATGTATGTATGTATATATATATATATATATATATATATATATATATATATATATATATATATATATATATATAAATATATATATATATGTATGTATGTGTATATATATATATATATATATATTTATATATAAATATATATATATAAATATATATATATGTATGTATGTATATATAAACACACACACACACACACACACACACACACAAATATATGTAAACACTTAAAACTCCTTTTCATATTTTTGTATAAACTTTTGCGAGTTTTTATTTGTTGTTACCACTCAATTATACTTTGCATATTTCACTGTCCAACTTTTTTTTTATAATGTAATTACATTGTAATCTTATATAAAATTCTATGAAATTTCAGTAAATGCACTAATTTTTATTTTATTAACAGGTGGTTTTTTGAGTATTTTATAATTTGAATTTGTTTTCTAAATAACCTAAACAAATTTATTTTTTAAATAAATTTATTCTAATAGTTAATATCTTCATAAATAATGCATATAAACTCAATTCAAACAAATGTTTTTAATCAGCTTAATATAGTTTCAAAGATTGAAAAAATGCAAATGTTTCAAAGATTGCAACGATGCAAATTAAACCATATAAACTGTAGTCATTAATTCAATCATTTTTTATAGTAAACTTTTTTTGTGCATTCTATAATTCCTGTGGCCCCTCCCCTCTGTTTGCCTGTTTTTAGGGAGGGTCCAAACATCTGGAAGAGGGGTATTGGTGCCCAAATTACTTTCCTAGAATCCCTGACAATGATGCTGAAGATGATGACCTATGCACTGTACATAAAGATAATGACTTCATTTGAATACGATCAAATTTAAATGATGACAGACCTCAATCGTTTTCACAACTCGAATCAATTGATTTGATTCGAAGTTGACAAAATATTATAGCAAACTGCTAGCATCAAGATTAAAAGATCATTTTAGTTATTACAAAAAGGTGTTAGAATATCACTTTATTGCAAATGTTTACAAATTGTCATTTCATTTTTTCAAATTAAAAATTTTCTTTGTTATTGCTGTGACATTAACAGTTTATTTCAACTCTTTGAATAGAAACACTAATGAATGGAATCATTTTATTTATGCCTTATTGGTAATAAGTTATCATCGGTGCCTGTTGCATATTCAATGATCATGTGTGAAACCATGATCATTAAAAATGCATGAACACATCAGTTGATGGTATGAGGATATCCAAAAGTAGTTGCAATCTTAACTGGACTTCAAGTAGTAAATACTAAGTTCTATTTTTCTTTGCCTTAAGGATCCAGATGCAAGTCACAGCCATTACAAAAATAAAGTTTGACCTTAGCAAAGTTATTTTACCATTGGAGTAAAGAATGTTGCTAACTCTCCACTTGTTTCATCGGACAAGATTATATTGCCACCTTTACATATAAAATTAGACCTCATCAAACAGTTTGTAAAAAAACTTGATAATGCCATGAACTTTTTAATAACAAAATTCCCCAAAGTTTTTAGGGTATTTTGAGTTCTGCAAAAGTAACAGATGGTAACAGATTTCAATCAAAAAATATTAAATATTTTTATTCAATTAGTTATAGACAATAAATGATTGTTGAATAAAAATGTCTTTTTATTCAACAAATAAAGCTCTAACAAATTACACTCGTCTTTGATTCAACACAGCTACAAATTTTGAACCTCTAATAATAAATATGATGAACTAGAAAAATCTATGCTGCAATATATCATCCAAACTTCACGTTATGGATTCTCAGCTTAATTTTTGAAATTATGTGTGATGCATCTGATGAGCATGGTGAACAATTTTCTTCAAGAAATCAGTGAGATGGAAAGTTGCTGAAAAGAAAAACATTCACCTTCATGACTTGCTGACTACTGCTGGACTTTAGTGTGTGATTCAAAGTCCAGCAGAATAAACAATTTTTGAGATTTTATTGACAAGACAATTTTACATATGTACTTGTAATACCGCACTTAACATAACACTTACATTTTAAATCCAAATAGAAGTGCCTTTTTTTAATAACTTAAAAAACAAATAACTCATAATAATAAATATATGAAAAAAAAAAACTGTAAAAAGTTTTTAACTATATATATGAGCTATATTTAATAACAATAATTGTTTAAATTTAAGGCATTGTCTTTACTATTGATTTAAAGATGTTTTAAGTTGTACGTATTCTTAGATTTCTATAGAATGAAAAACATAAATAATGATCAAGCCATTTTTTAAAATGACAGAATTTTTTAAAAAATTTAAATAGCTGAACTTTGTTTATGAATTAAGCTCCAACCAGTTTTGAAAAAATATATTTTTTAACCTTTACCGGTTCCAGTTCAGTGATATTTTGGTTGAATAATTTATTTAAATCTTCAAATGATGTAAAAATCTGCAAAGTTTGAGGCTGGTTTTGCATTTGAAGTTTTTTTTGGCAGCAAAAATTTAAGACTTTCAAGTTACATTTTTGAAATAAATTGGATGTTTCAAATGAAATTACCTTCTTTTAAAAGCAGCTTGTCTTTATTCTACAATAAAATATTTTTAAATTTTTTTTGTTTTTACATGTCTGCTTTCATCATCATTAACATGGTTTTAAACTTTTTTTAAATTAATTATATCATTATTCAAATAATATACATTTACTATTATATTTGTATATATTATATTTGTATATATTATAACATTTAACCAATAATGTTTTATAATGATGTTATATTAAAACATGAAATGAATATAAACAAATATGTTCTGAATTAACAAACTTTTTCTTGTCAAGAATGAAAAACAAATAATATAAATTGGGAAATCTTTAAAATTATTAAAAACTTGAAAGCTTTTGTGGTCTAAAGTTATGTAAATAACAAATGAATTTGCAATTTGTTTAATAGCCTAAAATTATAAATACACTGTGTATATTGAATAAAAATAGAAAACAAAAATAGTTTTTATTTTATATTATCAACAAGAACCAAAAAAATAAATAATTCAATAATAAAAATCATTTGAGTTGATTTCGAACCAAATTTTATCATCTATTTTTTGCAAACCAAATTTTATCATCCATTTTTTGCAAACCAAATTCTACCATCCATTTTTTAACTGAGTATCTATTGTGGCAATCTACAATAAAATAATTTGTTAAAGATTTTAGTCTAGTTAAATTCTAGTACTAATTCTAATTAAAGTCTAGTCCCTAAAAACAAATGTAAAAATTAAAAATATTAGAATCACCTCGCTCGGACTAAAGTAAAGTATAGTTGCTATAGCACGTGCCATTTGTTTTCTCTTTGATGGACAATCACTTAACATATACTGCAAACAAATATTTTTCAAGTACTCTAGGTTAGCTGATTCTCGTGATCTGTAATAATAATTTTTAAACATAATTAATAATATGAACAATATTTAACCTCTTATTAAACTAAATTTTAACCAAAATAATTATAATTAATTATAATTAATTATCTATTAAAACTAATAATATTCTTAGTAATATTTATCTAAATTAATTTTTAACTAATTATTATAATAATTGTAATAACTAGTTGATAATAATAACTCTTAAATTATCATAATTATAATAGTTTATTATGATAATTATCCTAAATAATAACTAATTAGCTAACTTTGATTATTATCAGCGTTAACTAATAAATTAAAATAATAATCAACTAAATTTAGCTGATTTAAATATATAAAATTCTTTGTTTTTTATTATTTAACAGTCAATTAAATTGTAAAAAATTACATCAACTGTTGTAGCTTAGGATATAAACAATTTACAATGAATAGTTATATCTAAATCAACATACCTGCTTCTTTCCAGAGATCTTATCTCTTCTTTTAACAAATTCATCTGCTGAACTAACTGGTCTTCTCTTTAAAAAAAAATACTGATAGTAATAGTAATCGGAACAATTTAAAATAAAATAAAAACTAATTAAATCTAACAAAAATAAAAATATAAAAATTGAAAAAATAAAAAAAACCTTCGCTCAGAGTCTTTTAAAGCATTTTTTACATCTTCAAGTTGAGCTCTGTAAGATGAAAGATCAATCCTTTGCTGTTCCAAAAGCTCTGTATAATGAACCATTGCTGCACGTTTTGTTGGTGACTTTAAAAAAAAAAGACTTTATAATGATATTTGTGCAATGAGGTCTTCGCTAAAAGCTTAGAGTATGGTTCATAAAGTCCTGTATAATTTTCCCTAAAAAGTTTTTAAGTTCTTAAATGTATTTGGAGCTCGACTTCAGAGCAAAGGTAGAAAACCAAATTTTATTATGCCAGTATCTATATTCAGCCTGCAAAATTCAAAGGATTTCAGATCAGTACCAGAGCATTATACTTAACTGACGTCAGATTGGCAAAAAATTTATTTAGATTTTTTGCTTTTTGAAATATTTTTTCCAGCTTTACAAAAAGGTATTTTATATCTCTATATCTAAAATATAGCAATTTGTTTTTAAATCCTGAAAAAATACTACAACACAAAAGAAAATCCTGGAGAAATATAGTAAAATCCTTGCCAAAAAAAAAACATTCTTTAAGAATGTAACAAACCTATAGCTAAGGGGGAAAGCAAAAGATAAGATTCAAATAAGTAGTTTGAGATTCAAACAGATGCTTAAAATATATCCAGCCAATTTTTAAGAGAATAATCCACTTCAATTACAGCTTTCAAAGGTTACAAACTACATATCAAAATTTCCTTTTTTCACTGCAAAGATACCATTTTGACTTGCTGCTGGACTTATACTAATAAGAACATACCACAATTTTAAACGAATTTTGGCTTGGTTTTCCCTCCAGCTAGCCTATTATACCTTCTTGATCAAACCATATTGCTATAACAGAATAAGAGAACCTAGAACACAAATTCTAAAGTAATAATTTTTTTAAATGATCTAATGTTAATTTAAATAAATAAAAATTAACTGTGCACAAGAAATACAGATTTTATCACTAAATTATGAACTTATTTGCATTACTTTGTATAAACTTATTCCATAGTAATGCAAATAAGCTCATAAATAAGTGATAAAATCTGTTTTTCTAGTGCAATTGCAACATATATATATATATATATATATATATATATATATATATATATATATATATATATATATATATATATATATATATATATATATATATATATATATATATATATATATATATATATATATATATATATATATCTTTACAACTAACATACTACTTTTTGAACAATCATGGAGAGTTGAAGAAGTAGAAGGTCAAAAATTTTTTTCTCCCCCTATTCATACAATTTTAAATATTATTGCATTTATTTTTTTTAAAAGTTAGTGTTTTACGGGTAATAAAATGTTTACTGAAAAAAGTTAGCAAAGCAAAAATGTTGCTTTAATGTTGAACTATTTTGTAAAAACTATTTTAAAAAATAACACTAAAATTATAAGCCACACAGAATTTCAGTAATTGGCGGTGCATTTGATCTATAACAATGCGTTAAACATCTATCTATTTATACGTCCTTGGTTTTACTCAATCTTAAGCCAGATGCTTTATGCATATGAGAACATATATGTTCTGAAAAGTTATTCTTTTTTATGACTGATGTTTTGCATGGAAATGTTTCTGTTGTTAATTAAACGCAGCTTTTATTTTTAATGAGACAGCTTTTCAAGAAAGCTCTGAATACTATTGGCAAGTTTTACACCAAATTAAAGTCACTTCATCTGAACCCCCCTTAAACTCCCCATTTTTTTTAGGCATTGTTTTTTTAACAGTTTAACAGTTCTGTTAGGCATTGACTTGTTTTGAGTATGCTTTGTATTTACTTTACTGTCGCGCTTCTTATTTGAATGGATTTTATGAAAATCTTAACTTGTATCAAATTTAAAAAAGGTTTAATATTTTTTAAATAATATGTTTTTTCTCCACATGTGTTTAATTAACATGTTTCCTCTACACATGTGTTTAGCATGATTCTACCAAGATTAAATTTAATAGACTTTCTCATCTTAAATAATATTAATGTAAATGAATGGTTTTAACTAATAAAATAAATTATTACAATATTTTAAAACTTAAAATAATAATCGTGCTAAAATTTTGAGTAACAAAGCGTTAGAACAACAGACATTTGAAAAGTAATTATTATTAACTTTTAACTGAATTAAATTTTTTATTAACTCATCTAATTGAATAAAATAAACCTTGAATTAAATAATGAATTAAATAAAGAAATTAATAAACCTATGCTTAAATAAAATTCAGAAAAAACATAAAAGTGATTTTTTTTTTTTAAATAAACTTGTCAAACTTGAAAAAACAAGCAATTACAATAAATAAATAAAAAACTTATAATGAATGAATATTACATATTTCTTACATATATTTATTTTTGCATGCCAACACTTTAAGAGATAAGGCAGCTGTACGTTGTCGTAAAGCAAAGATAGGTTTCCTTTTGTGTCAGCATTGCCAAATGAAGATATTTTGATTTATTTTACACTCCCAGGTTTCCATATGAGTGGAATTATTGGTAGAATAGATGATATTAATAACTTTTTTAAAAGTAAAATAAGTTTTCAGAATATTATAACTATTTTTAGAGAGATATTCTCAAAGTTGTATATTAATACGATAAAAAAAAATATAGAGATGTGACCTGCAAGACTCAACAAGTTGCAAATTTTGTGGTAGAAAAGGTGTGAGTACATCACGAGAAGACAGACTTTTAAAGAAGATTGCAAACAGTGAGCTCCACACAATATATGCAAGATTATCATAACTCACTATAGAAAGAGATATTACTATGGTTTGAAAACAATTACAAGAAGTTTGTGTTTTGACTTAACTTGCAAGAAGACCAGCTAAAGAACCTTTATTACATCAAGTACAATCGCAAGCTAGGAATAAATTTTATAAGAGTTTACAAAACAAGAAACCATAGTGGTGGGAAGGAGTAATGTTTACAGATGAAAGTTCATTTCAACAAAATGAACTTTCAGAGGCATGGGTTATAAATATGTTAGAAGACTTGTCAAAGAGCGCCTGAAATCCAAAACATACCATAAAAACAATCAATCATCCTTTTAGTCAATACACTAAAGTATCTCTGTGTGTTGAAAGATTAAGTGAAATTGCATATGGAAATTACCAAAACCAGCATATTTCAGCAAGATTCAGCACCAAATCACACAACTAAAATAGTTAAGAAATGATTTACTGATAATAATATCAAATCATTATCTAATTGGCCCTCAAGTTCATCCGATCTTAATGTTATTGAAAACTACTGGAATATTATAAAGCAGAATCTTGTAACACAACATCAGCCAAAATCTGAAGAGAAATCTCCACAAAGTTCAAAAAGAAATGTGAAAGAAATGACACCAGAATTTTGTAAAACATTAGCACATAGTATACCAAGAAGAATATCACAGTATACCAAGAAGAATATCAAGCACAGCTGGTGATAATAAGATATATCTGGGCAAGTATTGAAATATAACATTTAAGTCTAAATGACTTGAACTGTATTTTTGCTATAATTTGGTGCTATAACTATTATTTTACTGAATAATAATAAATAGTGATAATCTTTAATCTTTTCTTCAGGTAATATAGTTTTATTTTTGTAAGTCATTAAAGTCTTGAATACTGTAAATTACTAAAACTCTTAATATGTATTAAGAGTTTTAGTAATTTACAATATTAATATCAAAGTTTCAGTTCCAAGTTCTGCAAGAATAATTTGTTTATAACATTTTATAAAACTACTTTTTTCTGCATGTATGTTGACTTCTGAATGTATGATTATAACCAACTAAATATTTTATTTAGTAAAGAAAAAAAGTATTTCATAAAAAAAGGAAGGTATACTATTCTGTATTAAGAGGGAGAAAACAACTTTTATTGGTAGATATTTCAATAAAATTTGAAAGATGATGATTCTAAGCACAATAACACTAACAGCTAAATATAAATACAAGAAATGAAACTATTAAATATATATATAGAAAATAGAAAAATTTTAACAAACAATAATTTTCTTAATAAATTTACTTTAAGCTTTATTAAAAATAAAAAAATTTTAACAATATTTAGTATTACTTATTTTCTAAAAAATAAGAAAAATTAAAATATTATTACCATTGTTGGTGAATTTTGCAGCATTTCATCAATGACCGATTTTTCCTTAAATTCAGGAAATTTAAAAACTTCTTGAGACTTGGGTGTCTGCTGAAGTAAATATTCATTTTCATACTGCTTTTCACGTAATCGATCTATTTCAATATCTTTCTCTGCAAGCAAATCTAAAGTTCTGATGCGCTGTTTTTTTAATTCATTTTCAATTAACTCAATGTTCTTTAAATGCTCAACTTTTAACTGTTCAATTTTTTGTAAACAATCTTCTTCTAACTTTGTAAATTGAATTTGAAGTGTTGAAACGATTCTCAAATGTTCTTTTTCTTCTAGGTTATTTTTCAATACTAATTGTTCATTGTTACTTTCTAAATAATCTATTTTTTTTTTATATTCAACAATTTTTTGCGAAAGTTCATCGTTTTTATCTTTAGAGGGATGAGAAGAAAGGCATTGCTTTTTTTTATAAAGTTCAAATTCATCCTTTAACTGTTTATACTCAGTTTGGCATAAAAGAAGTTTTGTGTCTTCTTTAAAATTATCTTCAATATCTAAAATTTCTATTTAATCTTCATAAAAAGTTTAATAACTAAAAAAATTTGAAAATCACTTTTATTTTATGAATCACAAAAAAGGAAAAATTTTAGAAAGAGAATAAACTATGTTTGTAAAAAAAGAGTCAGTAAAATGAGAATCATTTAAGAGTTTTGAAAAACAAAACAAAAAACTTTTTAAGTACCTGTTTGAGATTTCACAGTTGATGATTTTAACAAATTTTTTAGTTTCACAATTTGTTCCTCAAGTTCTATAATCTTTTTTTCATCATTTAGACAACTCGGATTCTTGTCATTTAAAGTTTCTAAGCGCTCTCTAAGCTGGCAAATTATCTGTTGATCCTGTTGATGTAATTGATCATAGTTACCTACAACTTCAGACAGCTCGGATATTCTGAGTTCTAAAAATAAAAATTACTTATTTTGTTTTTCAAAGCTAATTAAGTTACATAAAAGTGAATCAATTTAATTACAATGACCTAACAACAACTATATAACATTATAAATATACTTAAAAATATTAAAAATGAAATAATAATCAAAATAAACACCAATTAATTTGATGAATAACTTAATAAAACAATATTACAACATAGAAAAGGAAAAAAAATACAAAAAAATAAGGCACCAAGCTCTGCAATTCTTTT
>NC_088921.1:58272500-58375000 GCF_038396675.1 Hydra vulgaris
TGAGTGTATATATATATACATATATATAAATATATATATATATATATATATATATATATATATATATATATATATATATATATATATATATATATATATATATATATATATATATTACTATTGTACTTGTCAGAACTTCCATTGAGGTTATCAGAACTAACACCAAGTGGATCAGAAAAATTGCTTGCAGTGGATGATTTCAAACATTTCTTTGGAGAAGGTTTAGCGGACAATGTCTTTAAAGTAGATTCAAGAACATTCTTCTCTTCTGTTAGATTTTTGTAAGCATCAACCAGTGCTGTACAGTAAAGAAAATACTTTAATGTATAAATAAATAGAAATACTTTTTAAAAATTATTGGAAAAAAAAGGGTCTTAGGTATTTAAACTCATGAAATATTTAAACTACAAAATTAAAAGTATTTAAACAGTAAAATTAATCTTAAACTTAAAGATATATTAAACATAAATTTAAGATTTTAATTTAAAACACACACGAACACACACACACAGACATATATATATATATATATATATATTATGGATAGTGTATTCTTTATTAGGAAATAGAGTATACTAACTTTACTGAATTTACTTTATACTTGGTATACTAAAAGTTAGTATACCAAGTATAAAGATAGCATACAGATTAGTATACCTGATTACTTTTATTAGTGAAATAATTGAAAACTGACTTGATAATTGAATAATCATATATTTTATATACAGTTATTAAATCATTATTACATATATCATATATTTTATAATTATGTATGTTATCACTTTTAATGATTTTACTAAGTAAGAAGATGTATTCAAAATCATTAATTGATATTTATCAAGTCCAAAATATATTTATAGCTCTGTCACATAATGAAGTAACAATTTTATCAGAGATTAATACAACTTTAGTTCCCATAAAAGCATTGGTTGCACTTCCCATAAAAGCATTGGTTGAAGCACTTTTTGCTTGAAAGATTAAGTGCTTCCATTCCTGATTTAGGACCATTTGTGCATTTACTGGATTTGACTAAGAAACCTAAAATGGTACTTGAGTCCCTAAGTATTTCTATTAGTATTGAAGAGTAACTTGATCATGTTATCAAATAAGGACAATTATCGAATTACCAACAAATACCAAATTTTCTTTGCTAGACTATTTAGTGTAAAAATTCGTAATGGATGCATTGTGCTTACTTAAGTCACATTTTGAAACACATTAAAACATTATGTATTTCTATATTCCTAACACAATTTTCTTAACATTAACTAACATGTTAAATTAACATGTTTTTCTTCAAACAATGTAAATTGTCTTCATTTAATAAATAAATTTTTGTTAAAAATGTATTTTTTATTTTTTATTTTTAAATTCTTATTACTTATTTTTTAAATCTATTTATTTTATTCAAGTTAATGTTAGGTAGATTTTATATTATACAGTACAATCTCTCTAATTTGAATCTCCTTAATTTAAAAGCCTCCATAATTTGATTAAATGCAAAGTCACCATGAAATGCGCTTAAGAAATTCTTATGTTTAAATTCGAATCTCTATAATTCAAAAATCTCCACAATTCAAATAGATTTTTCAAACTTGTCAATAAGATTTTTTATATATATATTTTGCCGTTTGACAATATTTACAATAACTAAGTAAATAAATAAAAATTTACACGATGGGAGTAAAAAGAAGACTATAGTTGTCTTATCACTAAGCCCCGTAAGATTCTCTCTGCAACCCTCGGAATTAAGGTGGGTATTCAGCAATACCAACCTAACAACCAACCTAAAAGTGTTTGAGGTTGGTAAAAAATTGTCGACTTCATTTCTATGTTTTATGGTAAGACTTTTGTATCAAATTTTTTTGCCAACTAAAAGACCTCTAAAAGATTGACCTCTAAAAGATTGAGGTCGGCAAATTAATGCCGATTTCATTTTTCCTAATTCCAAGGGTTGTCTCTCCTAATTATGAGGGTTGTATATCAAACATTTTAATTTTCCTGTTGTGTAAAAAGCTTGTTAAACCATCAAACTCTTTTTTTCCAACTTTAAATGTTTTGAGTTTTTGAAAATTTTCTTTTGTTTAAAAAAAATCATGGCATCAAAAAGACAGCATGAAGAAAACAAATTATAGCAGAAATACGAAGCTCTACTGGAATTGGTAAAAGAAAAAACAAACAAAGAGATTTCAAAAATCTTTGACATTTCACTAAACACACTTTCAAACTGAAAAAACAATAAAGAAAAAATCTTTGACACTTTTTGTGAAGGAAATTGGCTAAACAGATGAAAGTTGATACAAATTATCAAGTCAACAAAGCTGAACTTAAATGGTTCAAATGAATGAGAGCTGATAATGTCCTAATTAGCGGTTTGCTGGTGAAAGAAAAAAATTTATACTTTGCGAAAGAGTTAAACTCCAAATACTTTCAAGCAATGGCTAGACAAAGTTAAGAAATACTAAACTTCTTATTTTATTTTATCCAATTTTTATGATTTACAACTTTACAATATATGATTATTTTACAGCTTTTTTTCTTTAATTGTCTCATGAAAATAAAATAAATATTTTCCAGAATTGGACATTCTGGAAACTTGCAAAGATATTGAATTACATTTAAACATATGGATATGTTATGCCTAAGCAATTATAAATTTTTTTGTAAAAATAAATTTGTAGGTATGGTATATCTTTATATAGCATAAATTTGTAGATATGGTATATCTTTCAAAACCATTTCTGGAGAGGCAAAGTTGGTTAATGACCAAATGAATGCTCCATGGCTCGAAACCATACAGCTTACAATTCTCTCTCAATACCCACTTGAAATTATTTTTAATGCCAATGAATTTGACCAATTTTCTACCAATGTTTGCATATCAAAAGTTTAAACTTAAAAAATGAAAAGTGCACAGACTGCAAGCATAGTAAAGTTTGCATGACTAAGATGGCCACGGGTAAGAATTTCGATGATTGTAATTAGAAAATGGAAGTCTCCTAGATGTTTCAAAGGTGTGAAAAATTTTCCTTATTGCTATTGGACAAAACTAAAAACTTGCAGTGAAAAAGCAGCTTGCTGCCTTCGAAAAAGAGAGCAAGACACTGAAGTCTTTTATCTTAAATGCTATGTTAATGCTAACAAAAGCATAGAATTCCATTCCAGACCTTTATAAATTGTTTCAAGAAACCAGGAATACTATTAAAAGCAGTAGAAAAGCATAAAGCCACAGAAATGATAATGATCCTTTCTGTGGCTTAGATGTAGAGAAGGCTGTATTGGAAAACCTGATCTTGAATTGTTAAAAGCAAAATTTGACCCAGATTTTAACCACATGGCCAATGAGTTAGTAAACATAGATTCCAATATTTGGATTACCAACCAATCATCAGATGAGGACATCTCTTCAGTTTCAATAGCATCATGCCCAGAAGTTTCTGGTCATGATGCTATTGAAACTGAAGAGGAATCCGATGATGAGCACATTGATGTTTCTGATGATGTTACAAAATCAAGTTTAAACGAAGCAATGCAAAGGCTCTTAAAGACATAAATTATGTCATTGACATGGATTTACAAGCTCATAAAGATAATCAACCATTATTGACTTTTTTTAGATATTTCTTTTGTTATCTCTAAAACCACAGTTTGTTTAGCTAAATCATATTGTTTTTTTAATATACTCATGACATGGGATGGATTTTTTGGTAATAACATGCCTTTTTTAAACAATGATTTTATAATAAATTCACTTTTTGTTATGGCATTTATTGAAAAGCCATCCACCGTTGCTAGCTTTGACACAATTTCCTCGATAGTCTGCTGTTTAACAAACAATGTGACTTCCTTTTGCACAATTTTATTTTCTGAACCAGTATCTTCATGTTGACGCTTCATATTTAAATCCAAATCTTTATGTGCATTTTTTAAATGACAAAGGAGCCCACTTGTCGGAAATCCTTTGCACATTATCTTTACATTGCACTTTTTGCAAATTGCAGATTTTTCTTTACAAAAATATTGCCATGCTTTCAATCCATTTTCAATTGACATGGTATAGCTAAATTGAATCGTAAAACAACTAAAGGTAAAGTTATAAATATTTCTTACATCTGTATATTATTGTACGTATGACTTTATGTGTCTTTGTTTGCCATTTTTTAAATACAAAAATTATTAAATATTTAAATACAGAAAAAGTTTAACTTTTCAATAATTTAGAAGTTTAAAAATCAAACTTACTGTTTTCGTCGCAAGAAATTTTTTTATATTTTATAATAACGAGAAGAAAAAAAACATCGCATTTCAAATTGCAATGCGATGTTTTCTTTTCCTATCTAATAGTTTAAGATAGTTCCAATAACATTTCTTGTTTTGCTAGGTTTTAATATAAGATATGAACACATAAAAATGTAACTAAATGCTATAATATTTTTCTTCTTTTTGGTCGAATTAGTTTAAACAGTTATCATATGTAAAATTAAAAGAAAATTATGTTCCGGGATATAACAGTGATATCCCGGGAAATCCTGCTGCTACTTTTATCCCCGGGATCCCGTTTGAGAAACCCTACCTCTTACACCATCAATTGCTCAACCATCAATTGGTTTCTAACCATTTATTGATGGAAAATGTATTTTACTTGCCAAAGCAGTACACAAATGAGAAAATTTACTGTGACAAACACAACCACATTATTCAAATAGAATGCCTTAGCATGTAAGAATGTATTTAGGCCTTAGTTCACAAAATTTAGTTAATTTAATATTTTTGCTGGCACTCTCTTTATAATGCAACTGATGCAACTCCTTTAAATTCATAACTAAATAGCACCTTGCATGAGACACTCTTGATATATCTTCTCTTTCATAAAATGCTTTTACTTTTTCAATTTCTTCTAACATGAAGTTAACTTGCCTGGTTTCTTTAGCAGTACATAGGCTATATTCAGCCTAACTGCTCTAAAACAGTTTGTTTTTATTTGGAGACTTATGAAGATCTCGTTTTGTCCTAAAAATTTTATTTTATCCTTAAACATCAGTTCTTTGAAATTCACTCACTTTATCTTGTTTTCATGATTCATATAATTTGCAACCTTTCAAGTTGTTTGTTATTCATAATCTTGCTTTATAAACTTCATCTTTTTTCTTCCAGTAACTTCCAACTTTAATAGTGGTAACTTGTAGTCTTGTTGGAAGTGAAGATGTTTAAAAAAAAAAACTAATATAAAAATACCTAAATTATGCAAAAGAAATAATATTAAAAAATATATTTTAATATAATCAAACACTTGCTTAATGCTTTTCTCATTGACAGTTTGCATTTATACAAATTATCAGGCATAAAATTTAAACTGATGTTAGAGTAAACTCAAGTTTTATTTTCATTCTTAACCTTTAGTTGCAAACTTTTGCTTGATTTTTTTGCTTGTTTTCTTTTCTTGGTGATAACAACCTTTAATAACTTCTCTTTCTTACTTTTTCCAACAATGCTTTTCTGTTTCTTGTTCTATAATCTTTTGGTCTTTCAGTATCTGATTTAGGCATTTAAAAAATGTTATTAAATATAACAGCTTTGCTTTGTGATTTGGTTCTGTTATGATTAACCCCCCCTTCCCTTTCCCTGCAAAATGTTATAAATAAAAAAAAAACAGCAAAGTCAAATGAACAAAAACTTTCCAGTGTAAACTATAAACAACATTTAAACTAAAAAAAATTGCCTTCAAGTAAAAAGATTTTATTTATTAACAATTAATAATTTCTTCACATCAATTATTTGAAATAAATGATTTATATTTTAAAAAAGAAACAAGAAATACTTTAACAAGCTTAGCAATGTAATGAGTAAACAATCTAAAAATGAAACAATAAACGAAATTGATTTTTAACTTGGTTTCAATAATAAAATTGTTCGCGCCTAAACTTTTTATACTAAAGTCAAGAAGCCATTATGGAAAAGCAAATATTTTGTGATGGTACATACTTTATAACATCTTGATATAATGATCTGAAACTCTTTTTAAAAAAAAATTGAAATGATAATAAAATTTATATCAGTATCTTAACTTTTACTACATTTGTAGTTTTAAAAAGTCTGATACAAAACTTAGAAAAAACTTTTTGACTTTTTTCGTGATGGTCATAATGCATTAACTTGATAAATGTATTCTTTTTTACGACTTAGTTGGAGTGCATTTTTATAAATAATATTCTACATGTTTAATTTTGTTTTCAAGTCAAACTTAAAAGTAATAGTTATTTAAAAACACAGAACTGAAACTTTTTAAAACATTTCACAACAGGACTTTATATAAATGTCAAAAAACATTTATGTAACCATTGCAAATTTAAAACCATGCTATGGTATGATAAAATGATTTTTTTTAATAACTTTTTTGTTTAAAAGCATTTTAATATAGTTAAAAAAAGAGTTTAGTATGTGTCTTCATAACTTTTAGTATGTAACGTATAACGTATTTAGTATGTGTCTTCATAACTTTTTTTTTCTCCCCTCTCGCTCGTGGAATTGCCCATATATATATATATATATATATATATATATATATATATATATATATATATATATATATATATATATATATATATATATATATATATATATATATATAATAAGAATAAAAAACAGCAGTAATAAGTAAGTAAAAAAACACTGATCTAACTTTTTTTTTTATCTACTGCCAGATCATCTTTTTTGTAAGATCAACAAGAAGCTTCCTGGTAATACTTTAAAGGGAGAAACTAGCAGTTAAAAAAAAAAATTAGACTAGTATTTTTTTTACCAATTTATATAAATATGTATTTTTCTTTAAAAAAATGCTTTTCATTTGTTATTGGATCGCTAAAAGTCAAGAAAACAAACTCAACCTTCTTGAAACACAAAAAATATAATATAAAAACACTTTTAAAAACCTGCAAATCGAATTTCATATCTTTGCAACTTGGACTGATATTTTTCACAGCTCTTTATTAATTCATTTTTTGAAAACTTTTCCATTTAAATTTATAACAGTTTTACGAGTAAGTAGTAGACATGTTCAAGTCTAAAATAAAATGAATTAAATTAAAATAAATTAACATAAATTAAACAGATCAAATTCTAAAAAATAGGTAGAAGAAAATAGATACTCAAAAAACTTTGACCTTAAACAGAGTTAAATGATTTACTTAGTTACTATTACTTAGTTACTGTTTTTGAATTTACTTAGTTACTGTTTCAAACTGAAAATATTGTAAAAATAATATCAAAAAATACAAAAGTTAGCAAGATTTCTTTAAAACATATATTTTAAGGAATGTAGATAACTAAAAGCGATTGAAACCTGAATTAGAACCTATTAAATATTTCATGGTCATTTTTAAAGATTAAATGTGTAAAAAAAAATTGGTAGCTGAAAATTAAAATAACCTGCAAAAAAAGAATCTTTTAAGAGAAAATTTACAAAAGTCTGGTACGATATATGCAAATATACAGAAAAGTTTAAGCAATACATTGTAATGGTTAGAAAGAATTATTTCAGTCCGCATCTTTAAACAAAACATTGACTGTTGTTCTGTAATTTTTTTATTTATTAAATATTTCTTTGTACTTTTATTTTTATTTGTACTATGACTTCTTGCGCTTATTTTGCACAAAGTTTTTGTCATTAGGATTGTTTTTATTACTTTTGTCATTATGTTTTTTGAAAACTTAATGACAAAAAAAAAAAAAGAATAAAATATACTATATTCTCTACAAAATAAAGACAACAACATAATGTTGTTTACATTATTTTTTATTTAAAATCTTTTTAATTTTTTATTAACTAGTCTCTCTATATGAAATGATTTTTTAGAAACATTATTACTTGAAATTTTATAAAAAATATAAAACTTAACATTAAAAAACAAAAATAACTCACCTTTAATTTTAATTGCAAAAATGTTTCAAGTTGACAACATTTCACTTGACTTATTTATTTGGTCTACTTGAATTTATACTAAAACAGTAAACAATATATTCAAATCCACATGTAATTTGCATTATCTAATTGATTTTAGTATATTGAAAATAGTGGTCATTGAACCAAAGGAAAAATAAATTACAAACATAAATTATGTTTCTTATCTTTTATTGTGTACTACAAATGAAACAACACAGATGATATCATACTGAAATAAGGAATGATGGGGCTAAAGTACATACATTAACCAATATAATTAAGGGATAGATGAAGCACACTCATTGCACCTATCCCTAAATAATTTAGATGGACAATGTATAGGTAAATAAATGCCAGTACATAAAAATAAAAGAGGAAAAATTAAAAACAAAGTAAAATATACAATCAAAAAAAACTAACAAACAAAAAACAATAAAATACCAAGTGGGAAGACAAAACACAAAAACATTATATTTTGTGTAAAGAAACCTGGGTCACAGAGGTCACAGGGTAAAAATGAATTGATGTATTGTTGAATTTTCAATTAAATAACTCCTGTAATTTTATAGATTAAACAAATAATAATTAGGAAATGTATTCAAACTTTGTTCTATTACTTATAAAAATCATTGTAAAAAAAAGTTTTCTACCTGAAACAATCAATTGCATATACACTCAAGTATATACTTTTCATATAGAAGTAATAATGGAATATAAAATATAATTTAAATTTGACATAATAACACTATGACCTGATATACACTTTGAATATGTATAATTAAATCCATTATGTATTGTAATATATGCTTGCAGTAATCTGTGATTTATTATATGCCTTCATAAACTAAAATTGTCAATATACATGCAAAAATGAATTGAATTTTTTGTCATTAAAAAAAATAATTACCCCCATTATATAAAAAAAATTCATAGCAACTTATCTATGAGTAAGCATTGCATTGCATACTTTAATTAATTAAAAAAAAAAAAAAAAAAAAAAGACAAAATAACAAAAATTTATATTATGCAGAGAGTAATAGAAATCTTGATGGAAACTATTTTTAAATAAATCAAAACAATTTTTGAAAAATATCTATGGAAAAAATACTTTTTAGACCATAAAATAATTCAAAAATTATAAATTACAAGTAAAATATTTATATACAATTTGTATCAAGAAAAAAAATTATAAAATATATTTAAAAATTTTATAATATAATAATTTATTTGTTATATTATCACTTCTTCATGAAAATCGCATTACCACTTGAAAACTGTTCTTTGGCCACTTAACCACAATATTTTGTCATTGGAAAAACCAAAATTTTGCAAAAGCCAGGATTTGTTTCATATATCTTTTTTTTGTGTGTCAAAAACCAGCTATTTGTTTCGATAATATCATTCATAAAAAGCAGCTATCAACATTAGCAGTCTTTCATAAAAACTGGCTTTTGTTTTAATATCAGTATATCTAATATTATAAAATTACAATACAAAATTATAATAGAAAGCTGTTACAAAAATATATTTCTAGCATCAATCTATTAATATAATAATAAACACATTAACACTTAACTAGTTTGTAAAAATATTTTTAAAAAACACATTTTTTGTAATAATGCTCATCACATTTTTTGTAATAATGCCATTTTATGTTGACATTTTTATGTCATTTTATGTAGACATTTTATGTTATGATATTTTATGTTATGATATTTTAGTATAATTTATTAGTTACATGATTATACTTTTACACACATTTAAATTTCAGTGTCACAAAAATATTATATATGGGCTATCTACAAAAATATTATATATGGACTATCCATCCTCTCAAAGCTATAAACAAAAGTTACCTCTGCATCTGCCTATTTTACAGATTATGGATATGTGCTAGGATAGAAAGGTTCTTAGAAAGGTGTAAAAATGAATGTATTTGAATGTGTTTGCTTTATAAATGTATTTAAATTTGTATGGCTTAAAAAGGTGTAACATAAAAGTCTATTCATAGCTGCTTTTGTAAGTATTTTATATGTAAACAAAGATAAAAGCCATTAAATGTTGGCCAGTAAATGTGCTTGCTTATTAATGAAGCTCTTCAAATTAAGCTCAGACCTTTTTTTTAAACTTGATTTCTGCATCTAAAAATTTTATAACAATATAGAACCGGTTTTGCATGCTGCGCTATGAGAAGCCATGATGCAGTTATTAGAGCATCGGGGTCTTAATTAATAGGTTTGAGGTTCAACTCATGTTCTGACCAGAAAAGCAACATCAATGAGAAAAACTTCTAATTTATGGTAACCTTTTTGTTTTATGAATCTACCAGAAGGGTTAAAAACCATAAATATTAATTTTTACCAAGTTGCCCTTACACTAGAGTTACATCTGTTCTATTATCGATAATTTTTTTAATAGACTGATCATGAATGTCTGAAATCTTAAGGAATATTAACAGAAATAGAATTTAGTCTTCGTTTATCAGAATTTCTGTATAAATTTTTATTTATTTGAATAATCAGTAACTATATAAATGAAGATCCTCATTTGAATTAACAGTCTTCACTACATGTAAATGTTTAAAACTTAAACTTTTAAAAAAAATATGTAATCTTATCAACACCTTTGTTGATATGCAAACAATTTTTTTACTAGCAGTCCTTTTCATCATGGTACTCTAGTTTAAAACCTTGATAGTTATTTCAATACTTGTGTTTTTTAGATTTTACTTTTTCTTTTTTTTTAAGTTATTTGTCTAAATTAATATTATTATTATTAATATTAAACCTAATATTTAACTACTAGTGACTATAAACAAAATTCCATCTTTTTGGGTTTTGGGTTATCTTGGGTTTTGTTTGAAAAAAAACTTTTTGAAAATAGTAGATAATCTTAATCTGATTTTAAACAGCATCAACTGGGTGTAACAAATAACTCTTTCAGAGTATTTATCCACCTTGAAGATTAGGACTCCATACATAGATTTTTACAGGGGCCAAAAAAATCATTGATATAGCTTTGTTTATGTGTTCATACATATGTCATTATGGAGTAGAAAACATTTTCTCATTCATTTAAGTTTTTATACATTATTTTTTTAATATCAAATATATATTGAAACAAATTAAATTTAAATTTGAAATTTCAGAATTTTTCAACGTTTTTACTTAATAAATGTACTTTTTAAATATTATTGTATGATAATATATTATTATTACATGAACTTTAAGGAAAAAAATATTTAATGCAAAACCTTTCATTATTCTGCTCCAAGGTAATGTGACATAAGTCAAATGTGGACTTAATGTTGGTACTTCAATTTTTGATCTGTATGCAAAATCAGAAGAAAAAAAATAAAAATAAACAATTCCACTTTTCAAAATATACTTTTTAGTTAACATGTGAAAATATATTAAACTTAAAACTTAGAAAAAAAACATACCTTCCCTGAAACCATTTTACAGGATTAGCTAAAAGATTGTTACTAGTGTCTAAAAATAATAAAGTTAAAGTACTAATTATGTATTTTAAGTACTATGCATTTATAATCATTCAAAAAAAAAGTAATAGAACTAGATAAAAGGAGAAAAAAAAAGGAAATTTTTTTAATAATTATTTCAAAACAGAATTTATGTTTTGATAAAAATTACTTTAAAATTTTGTTTAAAAAAAATGAGAGAAAAACTTATAAGTTTAAAAAAGAAAAACAACATACTAGTTTTTTTATTAGAGCTGCCACATTTCATACATTTATCAGGACTAGCTGTAGTTGGTGCATAAATTTGATTATTTTCATTCAGACGACAGTTACAATTGCTAAATATAAAACAATTTGAAGAGCATAAAAACTGCCCACTTTTTCTAATTTTAAGAAAAATGTGTTGATTGATATAGTGAAATACTAATTGTCACATCTAATAGTTACTAATGTGACACATGTCAAGTTTCACATTAGTAACAATTAGTAACAATTAATATTTATATACTAGTAATTTTTATTAAAACTTTGTTAATGACACATAGTGTTTAGCCTCAACACACTAATTTCTTGATATCTATTGTATATCTCAAACTATTGTTTATTTTTCACAAAGACATGTAAAATTTATCATCAAGAAACATGACAAAAATTACTATGGGTTTGGTAAGTTAAAAAAAAACTAAAAAACCTAAATTTTTTAATTTTTATTTATTTCTATATTTATAAGTTTACCTATATTTTTTTACAACTTTATTAACCATTAATTATTTACTTAAATTCAAATCTCTAGTTAAAAAAAAAAATTAAATTTATACAAACACAAAATTTTTTAAATAGAAATTTAAAATTGCTTTTTAATGATATACATTAGGAGCAGTGAAATTTTTTTTTTCTTTCTAAATTCATGTAGCCTGGTTTTATAAAAGTTGTGTATTGATATCAGAAATACTCAGTAAAATTTGTAATGTTCTATGCTATTACATTGAGGTAAACCTTAAAATCATAAAATTTTCCAAAAAAAGGTGAACACGAAAAGAAAAGAAAAAAAGGATTAAGAAACGATTATTTTCAAAATTTAAGAAACCATTATTTTTTCTTTGGCCAGGAATATCTAATCAGATAAGAGATTTTTTTAAAAGATATTTCAAAAATTGTATTAAAGTACCACATTTTATTAAAAAGTTAGAAAAAATCTATAGTTGTTAATAACCATATTTTCACACAAAATGAATTGTTAAGAATAAGTTCATCTAGCTTTTCAAATTCTATTGTAATGTATGTTAAAATATTATACCATAGATTAATGAAAATATATTTATATAAATTGGAGAACCATAAAAATAACCATAAATTGAGGTACCATAAAAAAATTAAAGCAAAAATTTCATTTTGAAAAAATAAATCAGAATTTGTATTTAAGAGCTTTCTAGCTGATCACGATTGCTTATTATTAATTTTTTTGCACAAATAAAATTGTCACATTGTGGTTAACAGGCTCCAATGCGGTCTTTAGTGCCAAATTTCTAGAGTTGTTTTTGTTTTTTTATATATCATGTCTTTTTTCAGCCCAAAAAATAAATATATATGTTTTTTTCTTCTTTACGAATTCTTGTTGTGTTCTTGTCAACTTATTTTAAATTTTTTTTTCTTGTTTTAAATATTTACAACATTTCTAAATAAATGTTGTCTTTTTTTTGGTACTTTTTTTCTTTTGCAAATTATAATTGTCTTCTTGTTGACTTGTTTTAAACTTTTATTTTCTTCTAATGTTTACAACATTTCTAAAAATCTTTTAATTAGTTCTGTTTGAGTTTTTAATATCTTATATTATTTTTAAAATAATATAAATAATAAGTTTTATTTAAGTGAGAACAGGGAGTTAAAGTGAAAGAGGAAGTGAAAGTGATAAAATTAAGATTAATTAAATGATTAACCAAATGCTTAATAAAATTTAAATTTAAAATTTGACAACAAAACACATTATTTTAATTTAAGTTTATTTTATTTAAAATTCATCTACAGAAGAAACCTGATTAGATAATTTGATAATTCTTAGCCAATTGAGTCATCTGAACTATTTATTGATTAGAAAATTTAAACTGGAATATTTGGTGACTCTTTTTCCAAGATTAGTCATTGTATTGGACACATGTATTGCTTCAAGTTTTAAATTTTGCAATACAAACACTAATTTTCCTGCCCGTTCTGCCATTCTGTATCTTCTGACACTTTGAATACTAGCACAACTGCTAATAGCTCTTTTGCAAGCAGCTCTTTTTTAGTTGGAAGCTGAAGAATTTTTGATGCTACTTTATAACTCATTATTATTATTATTATTTTTAAACATCTTCACTTCCAACAAGACTGCAAGCAACCACTAATTAGAGTTGGAAGTTACTGAAAGAGAAAAGATGAAAATTGTAGAGCAAGATAACGATTGACAGACAACTTAAGGGATGGCAATTTATATGAATCAGGAAAGCAAGATGAAGGAAGCAAATTCCAAAGAACTGATGTTCGAGGAAAAAAACTAAACGAATAAGAGTTTTTGGAGCACTTAGGAACAGTCAAAGAAAAAGGATGAGACTTAATTGAATGACGAGTAACGCGAGAATGAATTTTAGTAGATGGCACAAGAGACACTAGCTCTTTAGAGCAATGCCCATTATAGTATCTGTAGAAAAGAGAAAGAGAAGCAACATTACAACAATGTGATAATGGTTGGAGGTTTGTTGCAAGAGCAGGTCCAATTATGTTTACAATGCGTTTTTGCACCTTGTCTAAAAGAAAAAGGGCATCATTAGAAGATCCGCCCCAGATATGGCAACAGTATTCCATACAAGGCTGGATTTGAGATTTGTAGAGATAGAGAAAAGAATCCGGAGTAAGAAAGTGTTGAGCTTGATAAAGAGATGTAATCTTAGCAGATGCTAATTTTGCAACCGATTTGATATATGGTTTCCAAGAAAGATCGGAAGTAAGAGTTAATCCTAGAAGACGAAGGGTAGATGACTCATCAAGTACATTTCAGTTCATAAATATAGGAAGATCTAAATTATTGCGATAACAATTGGCTGAAAAAAATTGAGTTTTATCTGGATTAAAATTCACCAGCCACTGTGAGCGCCATGCTGCAACAAAAGTGAGATCCTCTTCTGAATCCCCCTATTATCGTACCTCCTACAACTACCTTAAAGCTGACTGGGACTCTTTCCGTGATTTTCTTCGTGATGGCCCTTGGGTAGAAATCTTTCACATGCAAACAAAAATAACTTAAAAAATACGAGAGCTACAAGTCATGTGATTTTTGCAGCTCCAGCTCCAACAAAAAACAGCAGCTCCCCAGCTCCAGTTTGGCTTTACAAAAAAAAATTTAAACTTTTTTTTTTTTTAATAGTTAATGCTGTTGAGATAAAGCGCCAGGCAATATCTATGACAATAAAAATTAATTAATGAACAAGTCAATTCAGTTACTAAATAATAAAACATTAATAATAAACTGTCTTTGCTTTTCTCTTGTTTGTTATTGCTTTTAAGTCGACCGATTGCAAGTTTAATTTGAAGCTTTTAACTGTAGTAGATTGAACGACTTCTGCTGGTAGACTATTCCATCCATCAACAACCCTATTGCTGAAAAAATATTGCCTTTTCAAACAATTTCTGGCCAATTCAGGTTTCATTCGATGTTTTGCTCTTCTAATGTTAGATGCAGGACCTGATTAGCGAGTAGGGTTCATTGTTTAATTCTGTTTAATATCAATTATTTCAATACCTTTAAATATCTTGAATTGCTCAATTTGATCGCGTCTTAGCCTTCTAGTCTCTAAAGTAGTCAAATCCTAAATTTCCAATCTTTTCATATTCAAGATGTCTTGAGTACAAAGTACTCAAGACGTCTCGAGTACTTTGTGCTCAAGACATTTTAAGTTCTGGTACGAATATTTTTTATTATTTGAACCAAAGTGCATAATTATACATTTTTCAAAATTTAATCCTAATTTCCATTTTGTAGACCACTCGTCAAGTTTATTTATATCATTTTGAAACAATAGTGAATCATTTTGAGAAGAAATAGCTGCAATTATCTTATTATCATCAGCATGTAAATGAGATTCATAAAAAATAAAATAAAAATTAATAAAATTTTCTGGTAAATCATTTATAAATACCAGAAAAAGGAGAGGACCTAGAACAGACCCTTGTGGTACACCATTAAGTACATCAACCCAATCTGTCACACTTTCACCTAAAACCACTCATGTTTTCTATTAGCTAAGAAACAGACTATCCACTTAAGAAGTTTACCAGAAATACCAAAAGTCAATAACTAGGTTAATAACTTTTTATGTGAAACACTATCAAAAGCATTTTTAAAGTCAATGTACAATACATCTACCAGTGTTCCATTATGCAAGGCATCTGTTAAAATATCTAGATATTCTAATAGATTTGTTGTAGAGCTCTTGCTTTTCATGAAACCATGTTGCTGTTTGAAAGTAAATTATTTTTTATGAGGTGTTGAATGATACAATCAGCTATTATTCTTTCCAACACTTTACATGGCATTGAATTTAACGAGAGAGTAGTTAGATGCTTTTAACTTGCTTCCTTTTTTAAAAAGTGGCATTACATTTGCCTTCTTCCACATATCTGGTAGGGTACCTGTTTCCATTGATTTTTTGAACACTAAATATAATGGGTATGATATTGACGAGCTGCATTCTTTTAAAACATAAGGATGAACAAAATCAAAACCGACCGATTTCAACTGTTTTAAGTTGAAATCGGTCGGTTGATAATCAAGTGTTTTAATCATCATTTTGTGTCATTAATTGAAGGCATGTTATGAAACTCAATAATGCTTGCACCATTATTATTAACATACACATAATGAAAATATTTATTTAGTTCAGTAGCTATAGCGAATTGATCATTTATGATTTCCCCATTTTCAATTTTCAAAGCTCGAATTTGAGTTTTCACTGATTTCTTCTCATTGATATATTTATAAAGCAATTTAGGATTTGATTTAAACTTGCTAGCTATAGTACTTTCTAATTGTTTAATATTGTTGTTGATATCATTTTTTATTCTAATTTTTAACTTGTTGTACTGAGTTTTTGTTGATTTGTCAATCCAGCCATTATGTTTATTAGCAAGCCATATATTGTTTTGAGTTCTTATTTTATGTTTTAATTCAGGAGTAATTCATTTGTTTCTGTTCCTTCCATTTTGATAATTAATTCTTGGGATAAACAGATTAGTTGCATAATTATAATGATACAAAGATGAATCATACATTTAATTTATAGATTTACTTTTAAATCCATCATTCATTAGATAAAAACACTTTAATAAATGATGAACCTGCCTGACATTCCCTAAAGGACCTGAGTGAGTTATAGAAACAATTTTGTTTTTATCGTTTGTAATAATAAGGTCTCTTTTTTTTTCTTCTTTGAAAAAAGATTTAATAGAAGGATTTTTAATAGCATTTAAAAGCCTTCAACTTTATTCCAAAAATATCTGACAACAAACTTTCTTTAGTTGAATTTAAAACACAATATTCAGTTGCTTATCCAATTGCATAAAAAGCTCTGGATAGATGCGCATCAATTGAATCCTATTATAACCATAAATCAGACAAATAAATAAAAATAAATATTGTATACAAATAAAATATGTTGATACAAACTGTGTATTGTTTAAAATTTAAACAATACACAGTTTGTATCAATTTAAAATTTGGTTCACAATAATAAAAACATAAAATTTTTATTATTTTTTAAAATTTTAATCCTAATATTTTTAATTTTTAAAGATTTTAAATTTTTGAAAACATCCAAAAATTTGAAATAAAATGTTTAATTTTTGGATGTTGTTTCACTTTGGGCTGTTCCCATTGTGGATTTATTTGCATTACTATGTCTTTATTAAAAATTTGAATTTGACTTCAGATGGACATTTTTAAAATTTTTTTATACGGTTTGCTAGTTTATATAAATTGCTCACAGACATTTTTAATCTACCTTCAGTGTGGCAAACAGTTTTATTTTTACTATTTTCAAAATCAATATTTAAGGCTTAATATTTAATATAATGCTATAAATATTATTATAAACATTATTTTTAAGGCCTAATATTTTAAAAAATCAAGTCTAATAAACTATTTTGATTAGCAGTACTTTTGATGCTTTGATTAGAAATCTGCTTAATAAATGCTTACAACACCTTAAAACTTTTACAAAATAATATCTTAATTTAGTTAATAGTGAAATACAATTGCAATAACCTTTTTACAATTGTATTTCACTATTAACTTTTTAACTCTTTCTATCGTTGGTACATTTAAGTCTTCAAGAAAACAATATACCGCCATTAATATGGTTTTAATTAAATTAAGTTCTAAAACAGGTATAGAGTTTGTAAAAAATACACTTATGAAAAAATAAAATACTACAAATATATCTCCAAACAGAAACCTACAAAATAAAATATTGACTGCAAAATAAAAAGTTTGCATACAACAATGTAAGGCCTAAGTAATGTGTAAACATTATTTGTGTAGTGGTTAAGTAATAAATATCTCCTCAAAGTCACATCTTATGTAATGGTTGTTTCATAAACTGTAATATAATTAGCCACCGCTGTCAAAACATTTCAAACATTTTATGGATGAGCATTTATTCTCATCCATAAACTGATGTTAAATGTTGGGCATATGTTATTATTGCAAGTTATTGTTTCTTCATTTTGTACAGTTTCAACTCTGTTTCAAGTGCCATGATCTAATCATAAAAAGAAAACACAAAAAAAAGTATTAAATTAAAAAAATTTGTCTTAAAATCTTAAGTTTTAAAGGATTCTTTAGTAATTTATTAAAAACTTTCTTTTTATAGATTTTAGGGGATTTTAAAGTCATTGGAGCACCTCAAGAAAACAACTTAGAGTAATTTTTAGAGAGTATTACTTATAAGAGTATACACCTTTTGCACACCCAGGTAAAAAAAAATTTAATTATTATAACCATTGTCCATAGGTTAATTTTTGGGCATTTTTTAATGTTTTCCAAAGTGAGAGCACCTCACGATAATTTCCTAGAGCATTGAAATTGTTATAGAGTATTTCTGATATGAATAGTCAACCTTTGCACAACCAGGCTAAATGACTTTTAGCTAAAAAAATTCACTGCACCCTAACATACATCATACTCACATAGAAGAATTGTTTACATCTTTGTTTCTATGTCTATTTATACCATTGTGCTCCACTAAATTGTTTTTACATAATCCGATTCTCATCTCAGCAAATCCTTTTCCATATGGTCCTCGCATCCGAATATATTCAAAATGATCTGTTGATCCTCCAAGATTTATCCATGACATCTTTTGAGCAAACTTGGTGCCAATAGTTGTCTAACGAAAAAATAAATTTACAATTAAGATATTAATATGATGATAGCGACAATAATGATCATATGATCATAATGATCATAATGATCAATGACAATAATGATCATGACGATCATCATCATCATCTTATGGATGTGCGGTAATGCAACTAAAATGATCTGTATCGCAACACGCTTGTTCAGTAAAGCATCTCTTGTTCATTATTGCAACTTTTTTGTTCGCTATTGCAACTCCGTGTTCGGTTTTGCAACTTGAATAATTTTATTTTTTTTAATAATTTTTTTAGTGAGTGAAGTAAAATATATTGGTATTAAAACAAAATTGTATTTTTAGAAAGTAAATTTATGGAAATCTAATATATATCAGTAGCCTATACAGTTACACATGTATATAAAGTTGTAAAATTCTTTTACTTAATTTTTATTTACAAGATTAAGACAAAAAAAGCACTTAACTTAAATTTTAAGTTAAGTGCTTTTTTTTAAGTTAAAAGTGTATACATTTTTTTGAGTACAATCAATTTTAAAGTTTATATAACTTTACAAACCAATTTGTGATATACCTAAAGGGTATGACCTGACTAAAATCAAAGTGATGTACATCGATTTCTACTTAATCTAAGTGATGTAAGTCAACTTCTACTTAAAATTTCACTTAAAACATTACGATTTTAACCAGTTTATACTAATATTATTAATAATATACTATATGCTTATAATACTATTATTATTAATATACTGGTTATTATCTTTTGTTTCTTTAAACATTATAATCTTTTGTTTCTTCAAAAGATAATGATGCTTATTATAAAATTAAAAGACATTAAATAGTTTTGCCATATTTATAATAGCTTTGTTTAAATGTTACTTAAGTCAATTTATTTGGTAAGTTTAATCAAAACTATAAAGTTAATTAAAAAATTACAAAAGTTTTTTAAATATATTCCTGACCACTGAATTAATTGCAAACAAATGTGCAGGGTGTGCTAGCTCAATTAAGTTTTAAATGTTGAAGCAACTTTTTTTTTCTTTAGTTGTATAGTTGCAGGAGTAGCCTTCAAAACATGATGAAAAAGATAAATGTTTTCATTAAACTAGATGCTCTATTTTGATATTTTAATTAACTTAAAAATCTGGGAGGAAAAAGTTTTGATTTCTTTTTTTTAACTTAAGAATCTGCGTAAAAAACGTTTTGATCTCTTTTGTTTTGTTTATTAGTGAAATTTTGTGTTGCATAATTTATGGACAATTCCTAATTAAATCCACTCTTATACCAAAGAAATTCTCTGATACTTTAATCTTTGCTTTTTTTATTCTTTATTTCTAGAAATTCATGGAAAACATGATTATTTTACCTAGTATTTAAATTATTAATTAGTTTTTTAGACTTGTCCCAAAAGTTAGTTATAATTATGATAATTACAGCAACTGTAATTTTATTGTAGTGAAAATTTTGTTATCGCACAATCAAACAAAATGTAGTATGCAGTATATTAAAAAAAACAAGACTTGAAATAAAGAGATAATTGAATTTTTTTATCTTCCCTCTTCCTGGGGAACATAAAAAACTAAATTGTGCCCTTTAAATTACTTTCAAATATTCTGTGATTGTTATAAAGTTCAAATTTTTAAAAGTTATTTAAAAAGTAGTTTTAAAAACATAAGTTGATTAAAAAATTTTTTTTTTTTTTTTTAAGGGAAAAGATGGATATTTTTAAGCTACTGGATCATACTTTTGAAATACTTCGTTCTATTGATGTCAGCATCTGAAGCCCTAAAACGTGTCATTTCTCAGAAAAATTTAAAAGAGCTTATTTAAATTTTTCTAAAAAAAGGCATGTACTTTTTTAATGCTTTGAGCCAGACATTAAAGATTTGTTATCAAAATAACATTTTAAAGTTTAAAAATCAATCTTCTTCAACAATCACAACACAGACTAATTTGCATAGTTTTAATAATTATATCAATTTGGTTCTGTATATTTGTACAAAGATGTAATAAGGTTTTTTTATAGTTTAATTTGCTCTTATTGCATTTATATTTTATGTATATAATATTCATAATTTGTATTTATACAATATTTATAATTTATGTGTATAAAACTGATAACTTATATATATATAATATTCATATTTTATACCTAAACACCATGGATGCAGAGTCCCAAAAAGGACTCCAGATTTGAAAGTCACAAAAAGATTACTTCTTTCTAGTTTTTGGTATCCAGTAGCTTTAAAAATATATAAAAGCTTAAAGGCTATTAATAGGGAAAAAATCAAGACTTATAGGTCAGAAGAACAATCAATTTTTGAATCTGGAGTCCTTAGGTATAGTGGACTCTGGGACTCCGGGCCTTAAAACAATAAGTTCCAAGTCATTAAATATCATAAATATTTTTTTTATAGCAGATCATTAATCAACCAACATGTTTAGAGTTTCTGGATACCAGAGACCATGAAAAGATAAAGTTATAAAGTTGGAGTCTTTTTGGGACTCTGCATCCCTAACATATATATATATATATATATATATATATATATATATATATATATATATATATATATATATATATATATATATATACATAAAGTTATATTTACACAAGTTTATGCATGTATTATGCTATATTTATGCATGTATTATATTATATATATCTTCACATTTACTGTCTTATTCCAACATTACAGTCATATATGAAAGATTTAAAGAGCTTCATCAACTTACAACAATAGACTATAGATTCCTATTTTAGACTGAATTTAGACCCAAAAGGTTGTGATAAAACCCTGAAGATTTTTTCCAAAAAAATTGTATTTTGAGTTTGTTAAATTGCACTTGCATGCACTTACTTGTAAACACTAGTTTAAAAAAATTTATTATAAATTAGCTAGGTTACTGATTTAAAACAAAGTTGACTGATTAAATCTTTTTTTGCAATATAAAAAATTCAATTAAGTTTAACAAACTGTTAAAACTTATCAAAATATTAAATGTCTCATGCAATCTACAATTTTAGGATTGTCAGCTGTAAGGTGAATGTATATATATATATATATATATATATATATATATATTATATATATATATATATGTATATATATATATATACATATATATATATATATATATATATATATATATATATATATATATATAGAGATATATATATATATTCATAGAGTGGAGCGGAACGATATTAGCAAACATTATCACTTAATTGATTTATCTTTAGTTCTAGGCTTTTCCTTTCTTTTTTCTTGGTGGTATTAATGGTGGTAAAAATAGTACTTTTCAACTAACCTTTTAACTGTCTTATCATCAGAAGTCCTTGCGATGCTAAGGACTTCTGATGATAAGACAGTTAAAATTTCTGAGAGCACCTTAATAAAACAAAATTAAAAAAAAAAAAATAACCTTTGATATAGAAAATGGTATATATTTAAAAATTTGCTATATTATTTGGTCCAGGAATTTTAAAGATTAAAAAAATTTTTTTGGAAACATGCAACAGATTCTGGTAATATGCATCAGATCATTAGGTATGGTACCGTAAAAAATCTGTTAGTTATACAACAATAAATAGTTTTGAAAAAAAAGAGTAGGACGACATGGGGCAAAAAAGTTAAAAATAAATGGAAACAAATCTGTACATAGTTTGTGTTTTAAAATACAAATTTTGGTTTTTTTAATATTGTTAAAGTATTTATGCAAACATACTGACAAAATATTACTCTTTCATTGGTCAAAGATTTACAAAAACCCAAGATTTTTTAAAACATTTGATATCTTGCTTTGTCTTCCCCTATCTATAAAAGCTATGGCTATTCTTTTAATTTTATGGGCTTGGTGAGATGGCCGTTGAATGTGCATAAATATTTTATGGGCTTGGTGAGATGGCCGTTGAAGGTGCATAAATATTTTATGGGCGATGGTGAGATGGCCGTTGAAGGTGCATAAATATTTTGTAATCTATTCAAATTTTTAGTGAGAGTGGCGTTTTAATATTTAATAGAAGCACATCAACTTCTTTTACATAAACATAAAACATTCATCTCAAGATGAATGGATGGCATTAAATAAATAATCTTATCTCTAGTATACATCTTAACCATACTTATACTGGGTCATGGAGGTCAAGATTATACTGGCGTGCCCAAAAATAGATTCGATTCTAATAAATCCATCCCTAAATTCAATAATGGATAAAAATACAGTTAATTCTAATACTTTTTTTTGACACAAATACGGTTTTTAAGGCACTTTTTTCAAATAACACTATTCAATTCTAAATAACATTATTCGATTTTAAAAACTGCAAATAAACAACTCTTATTTTACATGTAAAAAATTGTTGTTTTAGTCTTTTCTGTGGAGGTGACAAAAAACCAACATAAAAAAAAAATGTCTCAATTACCCAATTATTTAAAAAATGAATGAAAAAACTGGCATTTTTTGGGATAAGCTAGCAATCAAAATATTTATCATAGCTGAAAATTGGTGTATATACTCATTGAGGTATATTAATCCGGATGAGAGAAGCATTTTTTATTATTTACAGTATATCAAAGGTTACAACATTTGAAACAAACATAGAAAAATTGGTGGACAAATGGCCAACACTAATTTCATAAAAAAGTACTGTGCTTATTTTATTTTAAATATCCTTCCCTCATCCAGATCCTTTTTTATTATGTGAAAAATCAAAACAAAAAAAAAATAGATCAAAAGCTTAAACGAGTCTAAAGTTATCATGTTTTAAAGACTTGTATTCAAGGCAAAACTTAATTCTGGACTTTTGAAGAGACCACTTTATAGTTTCTTTGTTCTTTTCATTAAGTATCATAGACATAACATATCCTGTTAGTTTAAATTTATTTAGTACAAAAAGGATTCCATTAAGACCTTTATTAACTTCAATAACAGATGAATTAACTGCAGACTCTAAGACATCTAAGACTCTACCCAGAAAGAGACTCTAAGACTCTAAAACCTTTACTATTTTTGGGCAGCACCTCGAAATAATCTGGTCGAGTGCCTCGTTGACATTTTGAGTTTTACCATGGAGATATTTTTTTAGTAAATCATCTGAAGATAAATCAGTAAAAGTTGGTTTCAAAATGTTGAAGACTGCAACATTTTGAAACTAACTTTTAAAGTATTTTCACCATGAACTATGTCTAAATGATATTTGCACCAAGTCTCAGTGTCTCTTGGGCACATACGTGAATCAAATCCACCCAAACAGTTTTTTTCATAACATACTTAGAGCCCTCTTCATAGCATAATTGTCAAGATTGTTTCTAATAGCTAGGCCATAGAAATTCTGCATAGAATTGATCACAGATTTAGTTAACTTTCTTCTTTCATGTAGCGGTGTGCTTGTTCCTTTGTAAGGCTTAACAATCTTACTAATCTAGTGCCTCTTCATTCTCTTCTGTACATGGCCGATATATTCCAATTTTGTGATCTTAATGTTAAAATCTTTATAAGGATCACTTTCAATTACATCTTTAAAGGAGGAAGTGTCACCATCTCCTAAGTATTCATTATAAATTAAGTTACTTTTTTCAATTGAGCGATTGAATATTTTGACTGGCTTGGCAGATATAGCACCCAAAGAACCAATGTGGTTAATAGTGCATTGATGATTTGCAAACTATTCTGTATATTCTGGAGTTGACTTTCTATTTTCTGAATTTCGAAAGTTATAACATCAGTAATTTTCGAAAGTTATTTCAACATCGATACCCCACACCAATCTCTCTAGGCAATAATGCTTCTAATATTTATTTCAAACGGCTCCTTTATTTTTAAACCTTCCTTTTTACTAATATATTCACAGGGTTTTGAGGTAAAAATATCTCTCTGTTTAAACAATATTGACAGTGTATTTTCAAAGAATGGGCAAAACCCTTTCGAGACTTCAAATTGTCAATCATTGGTATGCTTTTGTTGCAAGTAAAACATTTCCCAAATTTTTCTATAACAGTATTAAAAATCTTAAAGGTAAAATAAAATAATCCAATTTATCCAAGTTTAGTATGCTTCACAACATTAGATTCTGAAGACTGTGTCATAAGAAAATCATCAACATCAACAGTATTTGATATATTAATTTCATCATCTTTTTCTTTGTTTTGTTAGTCATCACTGTATATGACAAATTTGATGTGAAGATGCTGATTCATTCTTTCTCTTTTTCTTTTATAAATCTTTTAATTCCCCTAGCCTTAATTTTAAATACAATTGGTTTGGTACCAATACAAATGGATTTGCAATATAAACAAATACCCAAAAAGTCTTAAAATTGACAGCACTTTTTACATTTAGGAACAACTTTTGCAGGCTGTTTTTATAACTTATGACTTTAAGCTGCGGATAACCAAAATGAGGTTATAAATTCACATTAACTTTTACCATTAAAAAAGATACTTGACTAGTTATTAACATAAAAATAACTCAAAATGTGGTTGCTAAGGGCGTTTCTAAGGATACATTTTTTAGGTATTAAATATAACAGCTAATATCTTTTTTAATAGACTTTGTTTTCAATCCAAATTTTCAGAGACTATTCACAAGTGATGAAGGAATAAAATAAGGTTAAAAAAAAAAAAAAGCATTTTTTTAAAAAAAATCAAGCTTTTATGAGTGGACGGTTGTCCACTTATAAAAGCTTGATTTTTTTAAAAACCACCTTAAATATTACTTTTTACACCTTGATTATGCAAGGTTTCCAGCTTCTTACACCTTGATTATGCAAGGTTTCTAGCTTGAAATGACAGCTGCTTCAACCTCAAGAAGCTGTTGCTATGCTGCATTTTTTTTCAAAGATTTACATTAAAATGAATTTTTACCAACTCGTTTAATGTTGTTTTTTTTAATTCGAATAATATATATTACTTTATAATGTTTTACATAGAAATAAGCTAAAAAAACATTTTTTTATTTTTGACAAAAATAGGGGGTACCGTAAGGGTTACTGATTTTATTATGGCTAGAAAGTTAGAAGATTTGAGCAATTTGACAAAAGTTAGCTGGTAACCTCTAAACAGCTTAAACTGTTAAAGATGTAACTTGTGCTTATATTATATGCAAATGAATGATTGAATGAACTTTTTTTGGTAGGTTCATAACTACTTTGGATTTTTGTTTGGTCTCTCGCTCTCAACAACCTCATCGCCTTCAGTGTCACTGTCGTTATTAAATTTGTCTTCAAAAAGTTGTCAGAGGATTTTTTTAAAGTTTTTATTCTAAAATAATCAAAAATAATATTATTTGTGTATTTAAAATGAGCACATTTAACTATTGTATTAAAAGCTTTATTTATTTAAATTTATTTTCAAAAATGTTCAATATATTGTTTTATATTCTATAATAAAAAATTTCCCCTGCTTTAATTGATTGTCCATTTCTTTACCCTGAAAGTCCTATAACGCGCTTCTGAGACTTTGAATAATTTCTGTTCAATTTTACAATTATTATTTGAATCAATTTTTTTTTTTTTTGGATAAAAAAAAGTAAATAAGTTTTACCTATTTCAATAACTTAAAAATTATTGAAAAATAGACCTTTCAAACTCATTTATAAGCAAAAACTAGTAAGTTTGGTAATGCAACCTGTGTAGTTTTGGTAATGCAACACCTCACAGTTAAAACCAAATTTCCAAAAAATCTTTTTTGTTTCAAAAGCAAAGTTCATATTTTTTAGACATACGATTTAGTAAATATTACATCTAGCAAAGAAAATTTTCTTAAAAACATTTAGAAAAAATGTTATTAAACATTTTTTTTTGAAAACCCAAGTACAAGATTTCTTAACTAATATATTATATAAAGTTAACTTGACTCAGAAACATAAATATGCCACTGATCAAATGAATGTCACGATCATATGAATATCATGATCATATGAAAAATGTCAAAATTTAGAAATGTGGATTTATTAAGTTTATAGCTTGATTTAAAGAAAATGAATAAAAAAAACCCCGATTTTTATGATCCCCAATCATAAACCCTCTTTTATGATGCATTCGGTAACGCAACTCATTTTTTAAAATGGCTCCTATATTTACAGTTTTTGCTCAAAAATTTTTTTCAAAAATAACATATCTAAAATTTTAGATCTTTTTAATTGGTAATACTGAAAAAAAAATCAAAAAATACTAAGCAGCACGGCAATAATCTAAAATCCTGTGAGCCGATGACCTTGTTGCAATAAAGAACAAAGAACCATATACTGATGATGATGATGATGATGATGATGAAGATGATGATGATGATGATGATGATGATGATGATGATGATGATGATGATGATGATGATGATGATGATGATGATGATGATGATGATGATGATGATGATGATGATGATGAAGTGAAAGACAATAAATATTTATGATATGTAAATAAACCATACTTTAGCCTCATAAGTCATCAACAAAGCCTCATGACGAACTGATCCAAGAAATATTACTATGTTCTCTTTTGTACCCTTTTGGAAAAAAATTAATAAAATCATTATCAGTAAAATTGCAAACCAATAAACTTTAATAAGAATGGTAAAAAATATTTTTGTAAATTACCTTATATTTTGCAGAAAGTTCAACACAAAGTATTTCTTCTTGTTCAATAGACATTGACTCAAAAACCTTACAAAAAAAAAAAATTAAAATTGTTTAATAAAATTTATGGTTAAAAAAAGTTCAACTCTATATAATTATGATCAACTCCGATTATATTTAACTGATAAAAATGAAATGATAAAACTAATTGGTTAACTGTGTAATTTTAAATAATTTTAACAACAATTGACCAACAAACTATTGCACATCTTAGTATCTTTGCACATATCAAGAGTAAAATATCATATGTTAATATCTTAGCACATATACAAGATATGTGCAAAGATATGTTATTAACATATTTTACAACTATATAGAATATTTAGTATAAAAACATTTCATTTTAAATTTTAAAAAACTGAGATTTATTTAAAATTTGAAATATAACATAAACATTAACTGATTGAAATGCATTTATTTAAATGAAATACCTCATCATAACTATCAATTATGAAAAATATATTTGGATATGATAGATCTGAACTCTCTCCTTTGCTATCCATCCTGAAGTTAAAATAAAACTAAAACGTAATTGTTAAAAACTCAAAATTTCCCTAAAATTGGTGGTATTTTATTTGCAGTAGTATTTAAACAGTTTAAAAACATCGCGACTTACATGGTTTGCATTTTAATTGCAATCTTTGATTTTCTCAATAGATTTTTAAAATCGTATTTAAATATCTGTACAAAATGTTGAAAATCAAGAAAAAGAAAAAGAAAGAGTTAGCTATAATGCTGCTATGTTTTAGTCAAAATAATGCAGTTTTTAAGTAAATGTGTAAACAGGTAAAAACCTTTATAATTATCTTATGCAAGTTTAATTGTCAGAAGACTTAGTCCTAATTAAAAATTAGGACCAAGTTAACTTTTATGAATCAAGCACAAACTATGTCAGTTTGGAACATCACATTCACATATTTGAAAAAAATGTTTACCTTCTCATGTGATGTGATGCATGCACTTTCTAAAATAAACATTTCAAATCAAAAAATATATAAAAAATATAAATTAAAAAATAAAATAATATGAAAAATAATTAATAAAATACTATTTATTATTGTAAAATATTTATACAGGTAATGCCAAATCAGCACAATAAATTAAGCTGTTATCCTATTGGGCCCTAATATGTTAAAATATAAATAAATTTAACTGTTACTTAAGAATATAAAATAATATTAAAACATTAGTAGATTTATCACAGAATAAAATAAAATTTAAAAATTAAAAATATCCATTAGTTTAGTTTTAAATTCTCTTAGGTTCTTACTCTGGCGAACAGCGAAATTCAACAATAAAAATACTGATAATAAAAATAAGCAACATTTTTAAATAAAAAACATATATTAATTATTTAATAATTATTATATATATATATATCAGGGGCTATTCTAGACCGCTTTCGACAGCGTCAACCGTATTTGGTTGCCGCCCATATTAAAATTTGAGGACCTTTTTTTTATGTTTTTTAAGGCAAATATTGTTTTTTATGTGTGAAAAAACACTGATTTTCCGCTAAATTTCACTGGAACGAAGGGGTACCGCTGCCTAAATTTTTTTCCTAGAATAGGCCCCGTAACGGGTGGCCCTAGATAAATGGGATAGGTAGTATTTTTATTATAACTTTGTTATTTTTTAAGCTAGAAAAGTGAATTTTTTTTTAAAAGATTATTAAATTCTCTACAAAATGACATGATTTATTTAATGTAAATGTCTCCATTATTTTTTGACATACGATATAAGCAATTGGTCCAACTAGTACAACTTTCTAAAGCTACATTTACTGTAATGTTTTTTACAGCTTGTTTAAGTCCTTGAATTAATGTTAATTTTGATTTAACTTTATTCCATTTCATTTGGTGAACGAGTTCATCCCATATTGAGTAATCTAAAGGATTGAGATCAGGGGAATTAGGAGGCAAGTGGTTTTTGTCAATAAAAGCAGGAAAATTATCATGACGCCATTGTTGAGTTAAATGATGCGTATGTGAGGTTGCTCCATCTTGTTGAAATGTCCAATCATCACCAAACATCTCATTTCCATATTTCAAGGCCACTGGCAACACTTTTTTTATATACCAGTCATGATTTACTGTATCTTTGTCCAAAATAACCAGTGGTGTAACACCTTTTGAACAAGCTCCCAACCAAACTATTACCTTTTGAGGGAATTTTTGTTTCTGTTTAATACCAACATCTTTGTCAGCTTCATTACGATTAGTGGACCATATGCGATCATTTTGGGCATTGTACATACCATTTAAATCAAAAAAATTTTCATCTGAAAACAGAATTTTCAGTGTTTGTTCTTTTCGAAAATGGTTTCTTATCCAATTTGCAAATTTAATTCTCTTGACTTTTTGACCATTTGTAAGCAGTGGCTCAACTCTGTGTTTGTATGCCTGCAAATTGAGATCCTTTTGAAGTATTCTTTGAACACCGGTTCTGGAGATATTGAGTTCATTAGCTAAATTTCGAGATGAAATCCTCTTTTTACGTTTCAGATGACTTCTGATTTTTTGAATGTTTGCATTTGTTCGAACTGATCTTGGACCACCTGATGGACATTTCAACTTGATAGAGCCTGTCTCTCTTATCATTTGACACCACCGATTTATTGTACAAAACTCAATGACACCCTTAATATCAGCAAATATTTTTGATAGACCATCACCATTTTGGTATTTAGAAAGTACAAGCTTTTGCAAATCTTTAGATTTCATTATCTACAAATAAAATTAAAAACCATAACACAAAGCCATCAAGCACGATTTATAGAGAATTTAATAATAAATCTTTTAAAAAAAAATTCCCTGTTCTAGCTAAACAAATTACAAAGTTATAATAAAAATACTACCTCTGCCATTTATCTTGGGCCACCCATTATATATATATATATATATATATATATATATATATATATATATATATATATATATATATATATATATATATATATATATATATATATATATTCATATATATATATATATATATATATATATATATATATATATATATATATATATATATATATATATATATTTATATATATATATATATATATATATATATATATATATATATATATATATATATATATATATATATATATATACATTTTTGTGAGCATGTATTGTACATAAAGCACTGATAATACACCAACAGTTAAACTCCATTGAGTGCATACTATATTTTGTTTGTATTATTCTTGTAATTGTTATTATATTTTAAATGACAGACTGTGATTGCAGATGCACTGCAAATGAATAAGGAGTGGTACAGTCTAGTCACCACTGATACTGTTGCCAGGCCTCAATTTTTTTGAGCCAGAAAATGGAAAATTGTCTAAAATTGAGCCAGAAGAGAAATTGAGCCTAGATGAATAAATTATCCTGTACAAGGGCAAGAATCCTCTGAGACAATATTTTCTAAAGAAGTCAAAAAACAGGGAGTCTAAAATAACTTACGAATATTAAACATGATTTTTAATTCTATGATGGCAAGGCAACTGAAGTACAAACAAATTGTGGGTTTCAGCTAAGTGATTTTGCAGTTTAAAAAAATTTCTCAAAACTTTTAATTGTATTTTGATAACTCTTTAAAAAGATCCTAAACCTCTGAGATATATTGTGTTCATATTGAAGAGAATGATAAAAAAAAATGTTTGGGCTAAATTTTTTTTGATTCAAACTAAAGACTAAATGAATACCAAGAAAAATTAACTTTTTTATTTTAGTCGAAGCTCACCTTCTCCATTTTTTATTGTAGGCCTAAAAGTCAGCACAATAGACGCTGCTATCTACAGACTTGATAATTTATTCAAGCGCATTTTATTCCTAAGAGTTTTAGTACATAATGTCATTGACTTTTTTGTTTGTTTACATAATTGATCTCTTACACAAACAAAAAAAATCAATAACGTAATGTACTGAAACTCTTAGGAAAAAAACATGCTTGAATAAATTATCAAGACTATCGATTGCAGCCTATATTATGCTGACTTTTAGGCCTACAATAAAACGAAGAAGACAAGCTTCAACTAAAATAAAAAAGTTAGTTTTTTTTGGTATTTATTTATTCTTTTGTTTTAATCACAAAAATTTAGCCCAAACATTTTTTTTTTATCTTTTTTATCTTTAATATTAACACAACATGTCTCGGAGGTTTGGGATCCCTTTAATATATTAAGAGTGTCATCTACTTCTTAAACGTCAGAGTATTCTGTAAACTGAAATTGTTCGATTAAATCATCTGAGAGGGTATCCACTGAAAATGGAAAAAAAAAAACTCAAGAAAGCTGGGCAGGGGGCTGGTAACTGAAAAAGCACTCACACACGAGCATACTTTGCTCAGCTATTATTAAAGACTACAACCAAAATATAGTAGGGGTTTATTGTTTTGTTTGATCCAAGTTGTCAATGGTTATTCAATTGAAGAAAAGAATTTGGAAGAAAAGAACCCTAGAAGCTGAACCTGGAATTTATTGAATCATCAGATGTGAAAAATTGATCAGTTGAAGCCAGTTCACTCAATGCAAACCTCCTCAACTAAAAAAAAAATTGCAATCATTTTGACCCTAAAACGAGTGTGCGCAATCATTGTGTTGGACATTTTCTAGCCAAAGCTGAACCAATGCAGCACAGTCGTGTGTATCAGGCTCATTTTTAAATGCAATATATTAAATGCTGTGCCTTGTCTATGCATTACAAAAAAAAATTGTCTTATCAAGTATAACACATGCTTGACTCAGCTTACAAATGGCAAAAGCATTCATTATTGTGAGCCTATACTGATAATTTTGTATGAGACATTCAACACTTATTTATTTTTTAATAATTATTTAATTATTGGTTAATATTATAAAATAACAATAATCAACTAAGACAACATCCAAGCCTTCTTAGGAACCCAGCACAGTTGCACACTTTATATGATCATGCATATATTATTTTGTTTTGACAACTTGGCCACAGCTCTTTGCGTGTTTTAAGTTTGCACATTTAAAAATATGCTAAATAAACTAACGTAAAAAATTAAAATTAAAAATATACAAACTATAAGAACTGGATAAAGAAATAAAAACTAAAAAAAAAATGCAAAAATAAACTAAAAAAATAAAAATCTTAATGAGTGATAAAAGGAATAAAAAATAAACAAGAAAAAATAAAAGCAGAAAATAAATGTTTTTATTTTAATTTAAAAGTGTTTCACAGCAAAGAATTTAAAAGAAATCAAAGTTTTAAAGTTATTTAATCCAAGCTTAATTATTTCAAAACTTAATTATTTTAAAATTTGAAACTTTGATATTTTTTTAATGTCTACAAAGCAAACATAACATGAAAAAAAATTATCCATTAGTAGGATTTGAACTCTCATCCAATGCCGATATAACAGTTGTGCCTCATTATTGACACAATTAATCAAACAAATGTGTTTGTGATTGTCATAACATTTGTTTTTAATTGCAGTTTTAACCATATGGTGTGTTTGTAAGTGTATAGTTATTTAAACTTATGGTTCTATTTAGCGCCGAACCCAATGGTGCCAAACAGAATCCTACTGAAAAAACTACCAGTGTGAATTTTAAGAAAATTGCAATATAGGCCATTAATAACTTATAAATTGCATCTCATGATTTTTTTGACCAAACATAAAACATGGGAATGAAAGGGTTAAAAAATTTTTGTCAAAGCAAAAAAAATAGGCAAGTGTTCAAATTGTTATTGTGCTCCAGGTTTAATTATTGCTATTTTGTTATTATATTTCAGGTCATAATATTGTGTTCATAATATTATGTTCCAGATCTTATAATATTGTGTATAGGTAACATGTATATCGCTTTAATATATACAAATTACCAAAGCCCAGGTTCGTGTTTCAGAGTTAAAGAGTTGAGAGAGGGTTGCACCACGAATAACAACTAAAAGAAAAAAAAAACACACACACACAAAAAAAAAAAGGTAGCCTCCTGTAGTGGCCCCCCTCGGGCCTTGGGGAGGTGAATAATCGAAAAAAAAAGGTGAAACACTTAAAGAACTTTAAAACTTAAAGAATTTCTAAATTTACAAGTTATCAGGCATATTTTTATTTAAAATAAATCTTGTTATATGTTAATTATAATATCAATAAAGTATTTATAACTCCTGGATTATGTATTATTCAGTTATTTGATATTATAAAAAAAATTTTGACACAAAATGTTGTTATAGCAATTAACTGTTGGGTGATAAAAAGTATCTATTAATTATTCACCTATTTCCTAAACATTTGACCTTTGTCTGAAATCTATCATTACATTTTTAAGCAATAATATCAATACTGATAAAACCAGATCTTTTTATAACGCAATTTAATGCTACTTACTAAAATCAGGGCTGTATATAATGTTATTATAAAACATTATATACAGCCCTGATTTTAACATAATTCTTATTTTTGAAAATAATAAAATAAAATAAATAAATAACACAAGAAATTTATAAAACACAATTTAATGTAAATTAAAAATAGCCTACAAGACTTGTCTTATACAAAACTTTTAATTCATTGGTGGGAAGACGGGTGCAAATTGCACATGTTAAAGTGTACTCCATATCATGCATTATCATGTTTAAATAAACACTTTCCATCCAATTTATGTGTGGATCACCTAACCTGTATAAAAAATTTAATATGGTTGTAAAAAAAATAAAACCAAAATAGTTTTTTTACAATCACAAACATTTTTACCCAGGTAAATTTTTTGATGTCTTTCTGAAAACTTTTATCTAAAAAAAAGTTAAAATAAAATTTAAATTTAAATAAAAATTAAAAAAAACTTATAAAAATTTATTTCATGAATTATTAAAATATAATAATCTTTATTAAATAATAAAATTGATTGAAAACCAAAAAAAAAGGCCATTTGTTTCTTAAGTGAAAAAGTACTAAATTCAATTCTAATCACATAGGGATTGCATCTTAAAATTCAAAACTCGAGAATTCCGGAATTCGTTTTGGTAATATAGTTTCGAATTCCGAAAATTTTTCCAGCGAATTCCGAAATTAAAATTTATTTTTTCCTGCTCTCCAACTTTTAAATTGTGTTTGTAGATCTGTACATATAAATATTCTACATTCTAATTCGATATGAAGAAATTAAGAAAACAATTGTAAATTACAGTTATCCTGCATAATACAAGTTGACATAGAGAAAACATTCCTAAATGGCAATTAACGGTTTCATGTCTTCATTTCATATCCACATGTAATAATTTTATTATTTGGTATAACCTCATGTTCTTATAATTTACAATTTTCAACAGTGTTGAGATTTGCTTATTGGAGTACGGTGTGAATTGAATTATTTGGATAAATATTTTTTAAATAGGTAAGTAAATAATAGCAGGAATAATAGCAGATTTAATTTAACAACATTATTTGATAACTATTTCATTTTAATTTTGTTTTGTTTATTAAGTTAAACTATTATCAACAGTACATCCTAAAATGTCTTCAAAGGAAAGTTATTCGGAATACACAAAGCAATGTAAAAATCAAAATTCTGTTTGGATTTATTTTTTAAGAGGATCAAAAAAACTAACAGCAAAATGTAAAATATGTTATGAAATAGTAAAAACCGCTGGTTCAACGACAACACCACAGCACACGCATTTAAGAATACGCAATATTAATGTATTAAAACGGGATGTCATGCAAGATAAAGGTTCAGAAAGCAGCACACCAAAAATGATGATTACAAACTATTTATTCAACAAAAAAGATGAAAAGATCACTTTCTGCAATCGTATCACGAATGTGTGCCTTAGATAATATGCCATTCAAAGTTTTCTGTACGTCTGTTGATTTGAGAAATTTGTTTTTGACTAGAGGCGCTAGAGATTATGTATTACCAAAATCACCTAACTCAATTTGCAAAATGGTTTTAAAATACGCGCAAAAAATGCGGGCTAAAATGATGCAGGATTTCATAAATTTAAAAGAAGATGGAACAAGATTTTGCTTAACTCTGGATGAATGTACATCTTCACGAAACCAATGTTATTTAAATGTGAATGTTCATGGCAAGAAACAGTTTTGGAATTTAGGTTTAGTACCTGTTGAAGGACTGATGGGGCAGCTGTGATGCAAAAAGTTGGACGACTTTTGCCATGTAATCAGCAGTTGTGCTTCGCACATGCGATACATTTAGCTGTAATTGATGTCCTGTATAATAATTCGAATACAACTGAATTGGTGGCTCACACATATACAGAAAATGTTAGTGTAGAAGATCAAGTGAGTGAATTAGATGAATCGGATGAGGAATACATTAAAGATGAAAATGTCGGCTTGATTGAACAAACTTATAATGAAGCTGAGCTTGTTGAGACTGAAGAATTTGGATTTAGTATTCTCATCAAAAGAGTTTGTTCGATTGTAAAGAAATTTCGTTTTTCAAGAACATCAAATGATATTTTTTAAGTATACGTGAAACAAGAATTTGGAAAACAGTTGAAACTTATTATGGACACTAGAACTAGATGGAATAGCTTAGTCAAAATGCTTGAAAGGTTTAACAAGCTAAAAAGCTGTGTTAGAAAAGCATTGGTTGACATTGCATCTGATATTGTTATTCTAGATGCTGAAATTTTGTCAATTAAAAACATTATCTCTGCACTTCTCCCAGTGAAGCTTACTGTTGAAGCCCTTTGTCAAGAAGATGCAAATCTGCTTTCTGCTGATGCAGTATTTTCTTTTATGCTTGAGAATTTCGGATCTGATGAACTTTCATTAAAATTAAAGAAGAAATTAGAAGACCGAATAAGCCAAAGACAAACTAATATGTTGGGAACTCTTCAATATTTACACAATGGCAGAAAAAGTGAGATTCACGCATCTTTCACTAGACCATTGAAAAAAACAATAACCAAAGTTATTGAAAACTTTGCACAAAGATTAATATTTAACACTAACATGGAAACTTCCTTAGACGAACAGTCAGAGGCTGACGATGTGATAGAAGTGATGTTGGAAGAACAAACTAAGCCCTTAACATTAATGCCAAAGTTGGAGAACAAAATACAATTGAATTTATTGTCCAGCATAACGTCTAACTTAACTCAACAAATAATAAATAGGAGCTTAATTTCAAAAATTAAATCTGAAATGAAATTCTTTGAAGAGAACGGCGTTCGTGGCAAAATATTAAAGTCTGTCTACTCACATTTGATTTTGATTCCGCCATTGAGCGTGGAGTCTGAGAGAGCCTTCTCAATTGCTGGTAACTTTTATACAAAAATTCGAACAAGATTCGGAAACATAGCTATAAGTGATCTCTGTTTCCTCAAGGCATATTTTAGGCAAATAAAACAATAATTTTATATTTGTTATCATTAAATGATATACCATATTAGAATGTTTCTGTACTAATTGAATTTGGCGTAATTTTATGTTCCATTTTTATTTTTAAAGAAAGTATTTTTTATGCAATAAATAACAATGATTTATCTCAAATAAGTTATTTTTATTATTTTATAGACATTAAAAAATTTAATTTCGAATTCCAAATTCCGATTTTTTAATTTTCACCAAAACTTGCATTCCCAACAACCACAGCACTAGCCCAGAAACAAGTTGGTTGCGGTACTGCAATTAACTTGATTATACGTAAACCTTGTTTTTTAAGATTTACGTTTTAATTAATGTTTAAACATACTTCATTTCCAGGTTGATTATACTTGGATTGAACATAAAACAACATGTCATCATCATTTTGTTGATTTTCTGCAGTTTCATTCCTGCTGTCATTATCTTCTGGAGAAATTCCCATAAAGTAACAACCAAATAAACTGGGCCATAATGATTCATCTGCATTTACTATGAAACTATCTAAAAAATAAATTAATTTCTATTAAAAAGGAAAAATAGTTCTAGAAAAATTAAAAAAACTGCTTTTGTTGTACAAAGTTTGATAAATGTGAAATACTATAAATCTAGATATTTAAATAAAAACCGTAAATTTAAAAAATTGCTAAGTCTAAAAGACAACTTTCATTACAACACATTGATGGCATAATTATGCAAAACTAGCATTTTACAAAACTAAGTTTTGTACTAAAATTCTGTGTCACATTTTTAAAGCTTGTTTTAGAGTTGAGTAAAAAAAAATTCCTTTAAGATATGATTTGAAGTTTTTTATAACTAGTACAGTTGGTCTTTATTTTGATGTGATTTTTAGATGCTAAATTTCTTATTCACTTAATTGATATAAAAAATTAAATTGTTGATTTCATGTTAAATTGTTGTTGAATGGATACTAAGATAACTTTCAAGTATTTTCAGACTTCACCTTTCTTTTTAACAGATCTTAGCTGCTGTAGCTATGATATATGGTATGGACCAGGTAAATATAACCAAACAGCTGTTATTCAGCATGCTGAAAATGCTCTGAACAAAGGGTTTTACTTTGAACTGTCTTTGACATTTGGGCAGTGCCAAAATCCCATTTGATATAATTTGTATTAAAATATGATAAGTAAGCAACATTTACCAGAATTTCTATTAAATGATAAATGATATTTTTATATCTATTATAGCCTGTATAGATATACATTTTTCAACTTTTTTTGGTTGAAAACTTTATTCCAAAAGACTTTTTCAAAAAAAAAAAAATTTATTAAAAAGAAAACTGCTGACCCAACCCAAATCCTTAGGTGATGTAGTGGCACATCTTGCATCTATCTATCTAGTCAGACGATGCTTCAGTACATGAAGCCCCCTTAGTAGGCTATTTTAATATGATGTCAAACAGGTTATCTATACATGCAATATGTGTATATATATAGATATATATATATATATATATATATATATATTATATATATATATATATATATATATATATATATATATATATATATATATATATATATATATATATATGTATATATATATATATTTATATATTTATATATTTATATATTTATATATATATATATAATTTTAAATGTATTCTACAAAATAGAGTGCTCAATGTTCTTAAAAGAAAAGAGCAAGAGAAAATTTTATATATATATTTTAATTTATTCTAAAAAATAGAGTGCATTTATAGACTAAAGATAAATGCTTAGTCAACACTCGGGACCATTTACCTAGTGAAATTAATGATTATAAAAACCATATATGTAACATAATTAATCATTTGACTCTTATCTGATAATCACTTGTGCAGCTATAATAAATCTCATAACTCAATTTCAAAAAATTTAAACACAATCTCTGACAGATTTGCTGCTTATCATCTTGCCATATGTAAAGTATGTGCAACCTAGAGAAAAAATTTTAATGAAATAAACCGCCATTTGCACCCATCTTGATATAATTGCCACATCTTGCTGTTCAATGTTGAAGTCTCTATAGAATAAGTGTTGCAAATGGTTTGAAAATGATTGTCTGGGAACCTTGGTTATTTTGACTATAAACAAAGTGAGATATAAAGACATAAAAGGTAATCAATAAAATTTTGTAAATTTTTTAGGCAAAAAACAAATTACTACGAGATCATTCCAAGGTATCGTGAAAACTTCACAATCTATTGCACAACCTTCACAATCTATTGCACACTTGTCTTATGCTACATTTCTATTTTATGTTTTATTTTGATAAAGCATCACAGTGACATATAATATACAATAAATGGAACAATATAAAATTTTGTAAGCAACTCTTGGACCAGCATTTTATAGTATAACTGCAATCAAACAATTGTGTGTGTTTGCAAAACTTTTTACTGATTGAAAATATTTTAAGTAACATCAGAGCAACTTTGGATCATGTTATTTTCGTTTAAACAGAAAATTGTTTAGGCAAAACATTTTTAAATTGGTAATAAGTTTATACCCCATTAATGAAGAGCTTTTAAAAATAACTTCTATTTGTTTTATTGCAGTGGAAGAAATTTTAAATAGAAAATATAACATATTTTCTATTTGAAATTTCTTTGCCAAAAATATCGTCTCCTAATGCAACAACTCGCTATTTTTCTTGCAAACTAAGATTATTAAAAAAATAGGACTTGACAATATTAAGACAGTCTAGACCTAAGTTTAAGATAAAAAATAGTTTAATAGACAAATAATGTAGCACTTTTTTACTGCTATCATACTGATAATATTTTATATAATATAACATAATATAATATATATATATATTTATTTATATATATATACATATATACATATATATATACATATATACATATATACATATATATATATATATATATATATATATATATATATATATATATATATATATATATATATATATATATATATATATATATATATATATATATAACATAATATAATATAACATAATATATATATATATTTATTTATATATATATATACATATATACATATATATACATATATACATATATATACATATATACATATATATACATATATACATATATATATATATATATATATATATATATATATATATATATATATATATATATATATATATATATATATATATATATATATATATATATATATATATATATATATATATATATATATATATATATATATATATATATATATATATATATATATATATATATATATATATATATATGATACTTTAGTAATGCATCTCCAAATAACTAAATAATACATTTCAACATTTTTTAATATTTCTTAAGGTGGGGATGAAGGTGGGGGCACACCCCTCCCATAAATCAACATAAATATTTCTTAAATGTAAAGCCTTGCATATTAAAGCTACTAATTTCTTTAAAAAACATGTTTTTGTAAAAAAAGTGTTCAGTTTCTTACGGTTGAGGTGGTGGTTGATATTACCTTGATCTAACTGGATATGCTTTGCAGTTAGAGTGTTAACCAAATTTGTAGCCTACTATTACATCCACCAATTGATACTAAGTTATTTGCATTTCGATAGGAATTGACAAAATTATGACAACTTTAGTTAAGAAAAACTTTATTTTGACCACAGTTTCTTTAACGAATCAATATTGGAAAATTAGTATTTAAACCGTCAAAAATTTTTGAGGAATTGTTCAATTTCAATATTTTTTTCCTTATTAAGATACTTTATTGATCCTTTTTCCAATAATATATAATAATTATAACAATTAATTAAATATAACATTAAACTAATATTTGGTTGGTTACTTTTTTAAAGTATGGATCAACATAGATATTTTTTAGAACTAGAACAGTTTGACTCTTATTTTGTATAGATTTTATTAACATTAAATATTAACAATATATAATGTTAATAATAATATATAACAATTTGAAATTTTCGTACAAATTTTTTAAATAAACTAATATAACTGAATGCTTAAAAAAGTATATTAAAAATTATCATTCAGAAAAAAATTTAACAATTAGTTAATTTAACAATATATAACAATTAGCTTTTCTTTTTTCTTTTTTCTTTTTTTTCCTTTATCCAGCAGTAACTTAAAACTTTTAAATGTCTGGAGATTGATAAACAAAACTAAATTAATCAAAAAAACAGAACAAAACATAATCAAGAAGCATAAAAAAATACCTTTCTTAGCCTTAAGAGTTGTGAACTAGATATTGTAACTTATATAATATATAAGTTACATGGTGTTACAAGTTATTATGTGACATGGTGTTACAAGTTATTATGGTGATAACAGTAAAATTTCAATTAAACCAGTGAGATTTTACTGTTATCACCATAATAAGATAAAAAAAACTTAATCTTATCATATTATCTTACAACAAGAAATTAAAATGTAAAAGAATGAAAATAACTACAATTGATTTCATAATTAGACTACACAAGATTTAATTAGTCAGATATTATCATAGAGTATAAATTAAAAAAAAATACTTAATACAAAAAAAATTGCATCTACCAAAAAGTAACTTAGACAATATACATTAAATTTTTACCATCATTTGAAATTGAATCTGCTGTATCTGATTTAATATGCGTCTTTAAAGCTTCTAGTAAGTTACTTTTCGAACTATTTGCCATTTTTATTTTGCTCTCGCTACGCACATAATGGTGTCTTAGAGTTAAACTTGTTAGTTCTAAATAGCTAAATTCTATTTTTACTATTTATTCTACTGATGAAAATCTATTAATAATCTATGCCATAAACTTTCAATATATCAAAAAGATTACATAAAATAAATAAAACTGTAATATAATAAAACCGCTTAACAATTTGTTACCTATAAAATTATTTGTATAACGGAAAAAGGAAATAATAAATTACCAAATTACGGTTGTCTTCTAACACGGATCCGAATAAAATGCAAACAAGTTAACTGCAATCAAATGCTTTTTAATGCTTTTGATTACAGTTAACTTGTTGTTTTTAGGTTTTAAAAAACCTAAACATAGCAACAAAAAAAATAGTAATTTTAATGATTTTCAAAATAAATAATTTTCAAATAAAAGGTTTTTACATAAATACTAAGGTTTTAAATCTTTTCCTAAAATACCGACACCTTTTAATCATTCCAGCTTGCTTCACTTTCTGCGAAAAAAAACTAGACTGAAAATACTGGTTCAATAACTTTTTTTTTTAATTACACGCTAAAAAAATTGCATATTGCAAAATTGCAATACGTACACACGCATACCACTACCAACACTACCTTACGAAAACTTACCTACTTGACAAAAATCTCCTCAAGACAACCGTCTTGAGAAGGTTCTAATCTTTATACGGTAAAAACTTTTAAACGGTGAAGGATTTATTGATGAGACATTAAATGTATTCATAAGTTGCAGTTCTATTTAAAAATTTAGTTAAAATATTCTAACAAGCGCAATTTTGAGTACATTCCGGACTAACTTTGACGCCAAAAATTTAAACTTTTTAAAAAACTATGGTCATTTTAATTTAAGAGTTCTGTGGGTCATTATTCAAGACAAACTAAAAAACGTTAATTTTTTCAACATGTCAAGTCGAAACTACTCAATAATTGAGCTGTACGTTAATAGTGTCTCCACTAAGGAGGTCATGGTGCAGTTAGACATGGCCAAAATCACATATCGAAGCGATTAACAAGTCTGTTTTAAACAAGTCCGGACGGGACGAACATAAGTTTGCTGATAGAAAAAAATCTTACCAGGGCCAAAAAACCAGTCAAAGCTGTCAAAAACAAATCCAGAGAAATGAGGAAGATGGCTAATGAGATGTCTGTCAGTGAGAAAACGATTCGAAGGGTGATAAAGCAGGACCTAAAGGCCCAGGTAAGAACCAGGGTGAAAAGGCACCTGATTACAGACACTGATTACAAAAACTAAAATGCTTGAAAAATGTAAAAAAAATTATAATATTTATAAAAAAAGCATGCTTTTTTTTAAAAGAAAATTTATTTTAGGCGCTCCAAGAAAACCTAACGATCTCGTCATTGAGCAACGCGGAAGAGTATTTAACTAGGAAGTTTACACTGTCTTTCATACCGATGGTTCGAAATATGCTCAGAGCTCATTTTAAACTCTGGATTTCTTGCTTATAGAGCAAGCGCTCTAATCACTGCGCTACAGCTAATACTGTTCTTGGCGAAGATGTTGTCTATAGTCAACTCTGTTTTAAACAGCCGTATAGATTGCTGCATACAGACCCAGGCACATGAAGAAGTTTACAGATTTTATCAAATCCGGACCAAAAATCTACATAGAGATCCTTAACACACGTGTCAACCCCAGGGTCAATCACATACTTTACATAGACCAATTTGGTGTTTTAGCAGGATGGAGCATCGTGTCACACCTTAAAAAAAATACAGAAATGGTTGGAACAAAACATTTGTATTTCTAGCTTAAAGACATCTGGCATGGATTTCTAGCTTAAAGACATCTTTAGTTCACCAGACCTGAATCCACTTGACTACTTTATATTGGCATATGTTGAGCCAAAGACCTGTGCAAAATCCCATAGTAGTATTGAAGTTCTCGAAGCCTTTATTTAGAAGTGTTTTAGCCAAATGCCTACCGACTTTATCCTGAACACCTGCTACAGCTTCTGGCCCAGATTTGAGTCCATGATTGAACGGTTCTATTTTAATAAAATGTTGCCAAAAATTTATCTTTCATTTAAACAACTAATTTATAAAATTATTAATTGTTTTATTTCAGTCTTTAAAAGTAGCTCTACTAATCTGGAATGTAGTGCCCCATACTGTACAGGTATATTCATACAAAAGAATGAAGTATAAAACTTTAACCAGGAAATTACTTAACTTAAATACCAAAAAAACCTTGATCCGGTCCTGAATTTTATGGTTTTAATTTTTATATTTTTAATTTTTATTTCGAGTCATTATTATATATTTTAAAAACAAATAATATTTACATGTCTCCAGTTTATACTTATAGCTCAATACAATTTTACATTAATTTGAAAATTTTAATTTTCGTTTAAAATAATGTTAGGTTCTTGAAATGTTATGGTCAACTTATTTATAATGAATGGAACAATTTACTCAATATCTAACTGACGCGTTGTCAGTATGCAGTAACGTTTGCTTACAAAACTTTTTCTTGAAGCACACAAAACAATTAACTTTTAATAGATGCTGAGTCTTCTAATGAATTGGGACAATTGAATACTTGCTCCACTTCAAGCCTGAAGTTTAGCCTGACGTTTACTACTGACTTAATCATATATATTATTGATTACAAAGTTAGCATCTGTTAAAGTAGCTCGTTTTCACTTGACTCATTCAGCAAAGTCACATATTTTTACTGCAGTAAACAGTAAAAGTTTTTTTCCCGAACATTTCAACTCCTTGGATTTCTCTCCCATTTTCACTTTTTCCTTACTCTACAGCTTTTCGAGCCTTCTGTCAACTCTTTAACTCTTTTTTTTTTGATTTCTAGTAACTCCCAACATAAAAAAAGCTGGCTTTTGTCGAGAGCGAACGCGTTTTATACCGAAGATTAATTTTGTGAAGGCTATAAAAGCAAATATATAATAATAAGGAACATCATCAAAAAAATATCTCATTATAAATTAGTAAATATATTTTATTGTTACGATGAAACAAAAAATAGTATTGATGTTAAAAATAAAAAAGAATCAATAAGTCGGGACGCTATCTGTAAAAAAAAAAAAAAAAAGGCAAACATTTTGAGTGGACTAATTTTTGAACGGACGTGTCCCATATAACATAGGAGGTTAAAAAATCTTTACTGGCCACTTGGAAATTGCTTACTACTTTATTTAAAGATAAAAATAGTAGAAATTATGCGAAGAGATTTCAGCTTTAAACTTCCGCCATGTTGTTTATACACTAAATGCTGCAAAGCATTTATTATAGCTTTAACAAATTAATTGCAGGGGGTTAATAGTTTTCAAAATAAAATGTTTTAAATACGTTTTCTTAAATCAACGAAATCAAAATTTTCTAAAACTTATTTAAAAGCAATTGTATTCGTAGCTTTTTTCTTTTCAATGTATTAAAACCAAAAAAAAGGTTTTAATAGTGTAATCTAAAAATGCAACCGTCCCTGTTTCGTGTTTACTTGAAAAAACTGCTTTATTCATCTATCTATTTTATCTATCCAAAATGCCCTTCTGTTCTTCAGCCCTTAAGATTCGTGATCTTTGTTTGGAACAATAACGACATTAATCCCAAAATATTAAACGGAACCTCTACGTCACTAATAGCTTTGTTATTCAGTAACAAAACCTTGGTCAAGTGAACTAGAACCGTGTAAATCAAAAAACTACATGAAACAAAGACCCTTTAAAAAAAATGAAAATGAGTTGCCACTGGATGTTAAACATGATGGGAAGAACTAGATCACCAGCATTCAAGAATGCAAAGTCCAACCAATTTTTAGAGACTACTGGACTCCAGACTCCAAACTTCAAATATTTTTTTAAAACATTTTTGAGTCAATTAATCTGTTAAGATAAGTAACGGATCAAGCCACTTTGATCTTTAAAAATTCATGGTCCTCCAAATGGGAGCATTTTACACATCGTGTATAGTTATGCAGGATTAAAACAAATAACTCTTAAGGCTATTAATAATTATTGATTAATTACTTCAACAAGTAATTATTTTAATACTTTTTATTTTAAATCTGCGCTTATATTTAATCTTTCTTTTTACATCTTGAGGTTTCTATTGTCTTTTACTAAATTGTGTCATATTTTTTTTTTTTTTGCTATTGTTAAATTAAAAATATATTTCAAGTAATTTTCAAAGTTATTATAGAAAAAAATTTTCTTAAAAATTAACTCAAAAGATGTTGCTCATGTTGGGAGGAGAACAAAAAAAAAAGGGGGGGTTCGTTCTTATTTACAGCCTTGATACATAGACGCATAATTTCATGACAATAGTGAGCTTTAAGACTTCGTATTATTTGATCATTAGGCTGACAGATGAGGTTTTAGGGAAAGAAATATCAGGTTAGTATTGCGTAGCCCTTCAATGTGTAGATGGGCAGAACAGTTATCCACCAGATGTGCCCACTTTCCTATCCTGAATACGAAAAAATGAGTCAAGCTTCTTTATTTTCCTATTCTGTAAAAAGGTGTCCGTCAGCTAACTTTTTAGATGATTCTTATATGTGCAAGGGAATTGATTGATTTTTTTTATTTTTTAATAACAAACATAGGTAATTGTTCTCCCGTTACACTACCTGCTGTCATTCTTGTTAGCCTGACTTTGATATTTTTGATTTTCCTAAACATTTTTCACCTGATAAATGGTAGGTTATTTTTGTAGGCACTTATAAAATAGTCCGAACTCATCTGTATTGAAAGTGTTTTTAAGTTTGTAAATTAAAAACAATGTTGGTATTGTGGCACAACATAAATGATTTTAAGAACCATTGCAAGACATTTTAATGCAATGTTACTCTGTATTACATTACCATGAATACAATTTGTTTTAATGGTTATTTAATACAAAGTAACACTAATTATAAAGAAATGTTTGTGGTGATTTCAGCAGATGACCCTTAGATTCAAGCTTATCTGCAGCCAAATGATATAAATTTTGATAGATGAGACATTTAATTATTTAAGATATTTTAGATAAAAGCGATGTTTCATAAATTCGCGACACTCATTACTTTTACTAGTTTTATTAGTTTTACTAGTTTTTTTTTGCGGTCCCAACATTATGTACTCGTTTGACAAGATTATGTACTCGTTTGACAAGATTATGTACTCGTTTGACAAGATTATGTACTCGTTTGACAAGATTATGTACTCGTTTGACAAGATTATGTACTCGTTTGACAAGATTATGTACTCGTTTGACAAGATTATGTACTCGTTTGACAAGATTATGTACTCGTTTGACAAGATTATGTACTCGTTTGACAAGATTATGTACTCGTTTGACAAGATTATGTACTCGTTTGACAAGATTATGTATTCGTTTGACAAGATTATGTACTCGTTTGACAAGATTATATACTCGTTTGACAATATTATGTACTCGTTTGACAACATTTTGTACTCGTTTGGGCTGAAATTCTATCGACATCTCGAACCCAAATATCTCGAACTTTTTGATATTTCGAACAATACTTTTGGTCCACACGGGTCACTTTTCTCTCATTTTCTCATGTTTTTTAACTTTTTTTTTTTCAGGAAATGTTTTAATAAAAATTAATTTTTTTAAATTCCAATTTTTTTTAAACTTTTTTTTTTTTAATTGTTTTGAAATTTTTTTGAACTTTGATTTTTTTTATGAATCGACATTCTGATAAGTATTACTTTAAAAGATTAGTTTAATATTTTTTTCAAATGCAATAACATGTTGCTTGTTAAACAAATACTTACAAACAAATCTACGATAGAAAAATGCATTTACCTATGATTAACCTTTCACTGACTTAATCTTTCTCAGAGCATTTAATTATTTTTGTTTTACTTGTTGTGTTTTAACTAATGAAATTAGTTTCGGAACGCGCATCAATAAAAAAGACAACATAATTAGTATAATTGACATTCCCGTTAAAGTTAAACAATTTTTTAAGCTCAGGATAGACTGAAGATATCATTTGGAGTGAAGATATCATTTTTCATAAGTTTATAGTTCTTTGCGCTATATCTATGTATAGGAACTTCTAAAATTACGTTAAAAAGCAAAATATACGTGAGCTGGTAATTTTTGTATTCCTTTTGAATGGTTTGAAGAGTATGATTTTTTTATACATTATGTAGTTATATATTAAACACTTCAATTTAGTAGGTTGGAAACTTTAAATTTAATTAAGTGTCGTCAAATAGTCGACAGTCTAATATTGAATGCTTCGGCCAAGTACCTACCCGAATATTCGGTATTCGGCAAGATTACAATTCGTGACATCTCTAATAATATCTAATTTTGTGTAATCAGACTGAGTTTAGTAGAATCGTTTTCAAAAAAGTTTCAATTAATTTATGGATAATATATATCAATAGGTATGCGCGTACCATTTGATTTACGGGAACGATTTTGTAATTAAGTATTCGACCATTTTATCAAGGCTTGTTTGACATAAGCGCTGTAAGATGTATTTTGTCGTGTTATAATTTCATTTGAACATAGTTATTTTATAAAAAGTAAATTAGTTAAACTTCATTTTTGTATTGCTCTTTTTTTTTTTTTTTTTTTGTAGTTTTCAATGCTTATATTGAATTTACGCATTAGAAAAACTTCTTTGTTAATCAGATATAAAGTTGTGTCAAAGGTTTGATAGGTTTTTTTTAAATCTACTAGGCCCGCTATAAAAACATTTTTCTAAGTTCATACCAAACTTCTTACCAAACTTCTTACCAAACTTCTTCGAAAAAGAATATGTAGCAGATACTTAATTTTTTGTAGCATGTGCTACAAAATGTGCTACAAAATGTGCTACAAAATGTGATACAAAATGTGCTACAAAATGTGCTACAAAATGTGCTACAAAAGTTACAATATTGTAAATAAAGCAAAATATATAATAATATATATATAATATATATATTATTATATATATAATAACAATAATATTAAATATATAATAACAAATATACATTCATTTCCAACTGATAAAATAACCATTTTATCAGCTGGGATAAAATTATTTTATCAATGGCTTTTTATCAGCTGGGATAAAGTTATTTTATCAATGGCTTTAGTATTTAGAAATTCGCACTTATTTTAGTCGTCCCGTTAATTACATTTAAGATTAAAAATGGTATAATGTTTTAAATTTTGTTATTTTTGACACGTGGAATTTGATATTTTAATTCAGCTTTAGAATTTTATACCGCTAACTACATTTCTTTTTGACGTAAATATTTATATAGGTAAGTTACATTTAAGTTTATAAATGACTTGTTTATGTTATTTTAGAATTTAAAATTACTTTAGACACCTGGCATTTAGTACTACACAGTAAGTTTAATTTAGTTTTAAAATTTTATATTGCCAATTGCAATTCTTTTTGACATGCATATTTACTACCTTATCTATCTGACATGCATATTTGTTACTTTATCTATCTGACATGCATATTTGTTACTTTATCTATCTGACATGCATATTTGTTACTTTATCTATCTGAGATGCATATTTGTTCCCTTCGATAAGGTAATCTTTGATACATTTGTCAATAGTTTAATTTTTATTTAAAAAACACTAATTCCTTGCTGGATTAAAGTTCTACCTTTAGAAAATGATACAAGAAATCAATAAACTAACAAAATTTCTGTTAGAAATTACTTAATAAAGAATTAACAAAAAAAGTTTCTTATAGTGTTATCGGTAAAATTAGATTTTTGTTTTAATTTTGTATTGACCATGTCATTTAGGTTGCAAATTTAATTTATTATATTTTTAGTTATTTATTTTATCTTTAAGAAATACGAAACAACAGTTTGCTGGAATTGAAGTGTGAACATACGTACGAATAACAGTATTACAAACCTAAGTTTAGTTGGTAAACATTTATTTCTTTTAAATCTTTGTTATAAATGTCTATATATGTTTGTAATTTACATAAATGGAGTGTTTTGAAAAACAAATAAAATTATATCTTAATAAACTATTTTGATTGTAATAGAAAGTTTGTTTATTGAATAAATATTTAATAATATAAATATTTTATTGGTTTTCAATGTCTAATTGAAGCGTTTTTGAGACTTCGTTACAAATTGAGCATTATAAGTCTCCTAACCATGTTAGTTTGTATAATTAGTAGTCCTAAAGTATCAAATAGGTGTTAATTATAGTTACTTTTATAATGCTAAGCTTAATTAAGCTTTTTTTATAATGTTAAGAGTTATATTAATAAATGTTTATTAATATAACTCTTTTTTAACCGACTAGCGACATATTATTCGATACACTAGCGGATTAACTTCTTAATCCGTTGTTTTCACGGAAAATCTCTTGGTGCAATAACAACGGATAGATTTGTTACCCAACCCGTTGTATAGAACAGAGTGTATATTTTTGAATACCTAGTTTATATTAAATACTTGTATACGTAAAACAAAGTTCTTATTAACTAAAACGTTTTCAGCATGTTATATGGAACTTTAAGTATAAAAATAATTTTTTTAAACGAGTTAATTAAATTTTATGTAAAACTATTATTTATGTACAGGTTTTTAATTATTAAAGTTAACAAACACATTTTAAAAATTGCAATAAAAAATTGTATGGTTGCTATATAAGACGTTTAAATAAAGATGAAATATCTGAGCAGAGCCGTGGCTAGGCTCCCTTACACCCCTCAAAGTACTGTGGTTACTAAGACCTCGGACCTAGTAACCACGGCACTGTGTCTGGGCATACTAAAAGCCGCAACTTTAGTTAACCCGTATTTAAACTACCTTTTTATTATAAATATTTACCTATATTACTCTATATTTTTTATAAATGTATGTGTTTTGGTTTGCTTATTTGTAACAAGAACATTTTGGTGTTTAGTTTTATATCTCTTAAATATAGAAAACATGTACTTTATAAAACATATTTGAATATATATGATAAAAAATACATAGTGTAAAGAAAAAATCAACTAAATCTGACAAATCCATTTTGATGTTATAAATAAAACTGTTTTGGGTGTTTTTAATTTTCATATTTCAAAATCACAATGGTAAATTACTACTAAGTGAAGTAATAATATGTATTAAATGAAAAACTGTGTTTTTTCTTTAGATAACGTTTTAAGTTGGTGGTTAAAATGAAAATCATTTTAACGGATTTTTGTCTATCAAAATGCATTTTACTAAACTTTTTTTTGTCAATTTAGTTGATATAGTTTGCATACCATTGATATGTTAAACGTAATATAATACATAAGTATGTAAAAAAATTTCGAAAAATATAATTTTGATAAATACTTTCTAACTAACAATTTGGAAACATTTAAGTATAATCTGCATAAATTTTTTTTTTCTTAATTTATTAATTAAAGCTTCAGTTTTCAATTCAAGATCCAGTTTTCTCAACTTCAAGGAGTCATAACCAAATTAGTCATCAGTTCGAGTCAGAAGCATTGCAGATGCAAATTATAATTGAAAAGCTATTCATACGTTATTTTGAATAATTTATGACATTTTTTGCATGTCTATATCAGAATCGTCCCATCCTAGATCATATCCGTTTGCCTCTCTATGCTGATCAAGCCAATTTTCTAATGGTTTAAAGTAATCAAGTATAGCTTTTGAAGAAAGATGACGAGTTCCAGCTAAAACCTCCAAAGCTTCTGGCCATGGTTTTTCTTTACCTAACTCAAGCATGTTTCTAAAATTTACAAAGAGCACAATAAAGATTAGTATAAAAGTCAACTCAATCAATATCATAATCAACTTAGTTTAAATATAAATCAGAAAAATAATCTGCATATGATGTACCTTAATTTTCTACCAGCTGCTTTGGATTTATGAATAGAACATTTGTGATAGGCTCCTTTATGTCCAGACTCATCGCATAGCGCTTCATGAAACTGAAACTGTAGGACATTACTAATAAAATACCTCAAATATTCTGTATTGTGTGCAACATGAAAAAATGTGCCGGCATCAAAAAGTTGAGAATCGTTTGCTCTTACGATTGGAACTTTCATTCCTTGGTATTTTCGACTGAGTTCCCACCAGTAAGTATTGTAGTTGTCTGGCTTCACATCTCCTCGAAATACAGACCATCTCCATTTATCAATGATAAACGAGAATGGTAGAAATGAGATTTTTTGTAAAGCTTGCTTTAATAAAAAGTTAATTTCTTCTTCTAAATTAGAATAAAAGTTTTTTTTTAATTAAAAAAAAATATATATATTTAACTTAAATTTTGTCATAACCAATTTTATTAGACTTAAAACACTTTTTACACCAAATAATATTTCTTATTTTACCTATTATTTTACCCATCATTTTACCCCATTTTTTTACCCATCATTTTACCACATTTTTTTACCCATCATTTTACCACATTTTTTTACCCATTATTTGAAGAAATATTGTACGCTAAAATTGTTTTATAAAAATTAACTAATGAATTGATAATCGCGAAGTTCTACATAAACACTTTTTAAAAAATTATCGATTTGAATACATATATATTTGAAAACATATAGACGGAAAACATATAGATTTGAAGTAAAGTATGTTACCTTCGTCACCTGACATTCCTTTAAGCAACCCAATAGACTCTAAATGTTCTGGAATCATAACTGATAAAGCAATTGTATCACCGACAGCCTCATGAAATCCAGGGTTTGCACCCGTGCGAAATTCTGACGGCTGGTGTTTATACATAAGATAATACTCTATATGACCCATTTCATGATGCACTGTTATAAAATCGCCTTGTGAAATTCCCATACATGGCATTTTTAGCCTAAAAGCAAAAAATTAAAGTCTTTTAAAAATCTTTAAAAATTTTAATTGTTATTGTATTGAAAAGCATTAAACTTTGAAACCAGACCTCACATCGCCGTTTCCTAAATCCCAAGACGACGGATGACAAACAGATTTCTTTCCTTGTTGCTTTGAGATTAATGAGCGGTTATAGAATGATTCTGGCATTTTGTCTAATCCTAAAATTTTTACTTTTATAAATTAAAAGCAAAATTAAACATCCAACACAATTGCTTAAATGATGCAGCATTGATGCAACAAAATTGCTTAAATGATTTAGGCAACAACATCGCTTAAGTTATTGTTGCACAGCATTACTTAAAATATTTAATGCAGCAATATTAGCAATATTTTTTTGAATTTTTTTTCTTTGTAGTTTGCTGTTTATATTTTTAACTTAAAAGGGTGTGCCATCAGTTTTTTACCTATTTTTTTGGAATAAACAATATTTACGAGAGGAAAAAAGTAAAAAGTTACGCTAGAATAAAGCAAAACTTCATAATTTTACTATTGCATAAGTTCATTCAGTCAAAATTATTTTAAAACCCGTTTTTAAAATTTTGGGTTTTTACATCACTTGATCAGTTGAAACAACGGTGGAGATTGAGGGGCCAGGGCTCAAATCAAAAAACTACTCCGCCCCCACACACACTTTTTTCCAATTTTTTTTCCACATAAATCAAAAAAAAGGCATTAGCAACTATGTAGTTAATTAAATAACAAACTTCTGACTTGAAAGTTTTTTTATAAATACCACCAACATAAAAATTAACAGCCAAGCATTTTTTACTCAATATTTGAGTAAAAATTACAACCAGTTTCTCTGATTATCTAACTTTATCATTAAAAAATTAGATAAAAAAACTCATCAATCAAAGGGGATCTTCATTTTATCAATAATATTGAAAGTATCACTCTGATCTTTTCCTGAATGTTTAAAAAATAAACATTTGCCATCTGAAATCTGCTTTTTGGCATCTTTTGGCTGCTTTTTTCTCCATAGAAGTACTTTTATCTAAAAGAACCAAGGGAACAGTCAACTGCCTCAGGTTTAGAGCAAACGCTTCAACGTTCTTTCATCTGAACAATAGCTTTTACATCAGAAGCAGGAGCTCAGATTTATGTGCTTGAAAGTCTACATTGTATAAAAACATTGATAATGAGTTTCAAATCTGCCTGTAGACTTTAGTTTTTAAAATTTTTTTAGATAAAAGCTTAAGGTTGAGGTATTGTTGACTCTTGCTTAAAAATATAAAATTATTAACAGCTCCAATTTTTATTTTTAAAATTCGCAGAAAGGGATAAAAACTGCATGGTTAGTTCAGTAAAATCTTGTTTGTTATTCATCACATTGCGTTTTTTAGTAATACAGGCCTGACAGTATTTCAAAATTTGATTTCAGCACCTTTCAAAACAGTTCCTTCTAACAATTAAAAGAAGTTAGGTAAGTTTTTTCATCTTCAGGATCAGGATCATATGTTTTAACTTTATGAATAAGAGATTATTAAGTCTTACGCTATTCTCTTTTGTCGCTGCCACTCTTTTGTCACCAAAGCGAACCATTTTAGGCTCAAAGATATAATGCTTAAAAATAATGTCTACATAAAGAAGTCGGTATTTTTGTTTTTGGAACCAAAATTTAATCTTAATCCTATATTTTTTTTCTTTTGCTTGAACCAAAGTTGTATCAAAAAGTTGCATCAAAATATGTTTTGAAGGTCTTACCGTCAAAATGAATACAGAGAGAATTTTTGTCCGGCTTTTTTTATATCAAATTTAGCAAAGTTTGCAACCTTCACCTTGTTTTTTTAACAAATTCCTCGGATTAAAACCCCATAAAAAGTGTAGGGATTTATTCTAAAGACAAATTTTCCAAAATAAGGTCATAAATATGAACCAATTTATTGAAAATTATGTTATTTGGCATTCAAACCAAAATATACTTTTGAAAGAAATGACTTTATTTTTGCATTTATACCCAGCAAATATTATTTTAGTGGATTTGCAGTGACTTATTTATTTGCATTGGACATTTTTTAGAGGTTCATTTGAGTTTTGCTCATCGATTAGTAAGCGAACCATTAGTGGCAGCCGCTGTAAATGGCAAGCCGATAACTTACTGACAAATTAATGGTAGCTAATCATTGGTTAACCACTTTTGGCCGCTGCCACTATCGGTCCATTAAGTAACCGATAAGAAAAGCTACAGCGTTCCGCTCAAAATGTTTATATAGGACCACTAAAAAGCCGCTATAGCATGTTTGCTGGTTGGCAAGTGGCATAGCAAATTATTTTTGTGCAAAAATTAAAAAAAAAAGAAGATCAACAAAATATAAGAAGACCAACAAAATATTACGAATTTGTTATTAAACATATTTCTACTACTATATTGTGTATTTTATGTCAAATAATTATGCTTAATATAACTATTTTTAAAATTAGTTTTACTGCTAGAGAGATAAAATTGTAGTAAACCAAAGATTACACTGTAGTTAGCACTTACATTATTGTACTGGCTTTTCGGTTTTTACACGAATCTAATTTTACAACGATTTCGAAATTTTTTTAGCGACTTTATTGTTATCGACTTTATCGACTTCCAAAAAAGTCAACCTCATTTTAGGTTTTTTAATAATATCCACACAAAAATAAATCTAAAATATTATGCAATTTTGATTATGTTAAACACTATAAATATTTGGAAAAGAAATAAAGGTTTCAATAATAAACCAAATCAGAATAAACTAGAACAAGTTAAAATAAATTAGTCTTATTAAACGGGTTAGGGGTCGTCCATAAATTATGTCACGCTGTTAGGGGGAAGGGGTTGGTGGTTTTGTGACGACTCATACAAAACTTGCTTCTTAGGTGTTACGATTTTGTGACGAGGGAGGGGGAGGGGGAGGGGGAGAAGGTCAAAACCGGTTAAAAATTGCGTGACGTAATTTATGGACGACCCTGTTTTTCAAATTGAATAAAATATTTTTCATTTAATGTCTAAATGTATTTTAAGTTAATCTGAAAAACTGCTAAGTTAATTACAGCAACAAACTTTCAACCTTCAAATCAAACTTTTTTAAGCACTAGAAAACAAACCTTGTTAGAAATTTAAAAATTAAAAGAACGAAAAAATTAAATAAAATATAATTATAAATTTTTTAAATAATTACACAGAACTTTGAATTTGAATAGAACTTTGTACATTAATCTAAATGGGGTAGTTTAGAGTTTTTATTCTAAAAACAAAATATATTTTCCGATTTTTAAGAATTTTATTCCAAATATTTTCTATAAAATTCTTAAAAATTTGATATTTAAATATTAAAATAGCTTTAACTTTCTCGGAAGTTGCTAATAACGTAGCTAAATGACATAAATATTGAGCAAAAAAACACGGAAAAGAGTTTTCAAAAAAATGTGAGGATAGAACAAAAACACAATAAAATACTTTTCTTTCCTCGTCAAATAAATTTTAAAAAAAAAACATTATTTTGAATATAAGATTTTTGTTAGGAAAATTTAAGTTTACATATAGAAAGAAATAGTTAAAAAAATATTCACTTACCTATAGAAACAAAAAATTCTTCAGCTTGTTTTAATAAATCGATATTTGTCCATGAACGCTTTTTCATTTCACCAGTCACGTCAGGTATAGTTTTATTCGGAAAAGGACACATCATATTGAAAAGATGCACCCAATTTTGACCCCACATTCCTAGCAAATGCTGAGGAATTAAATTTTTACCTTCTAACGAGCTGTTTCCTAAGTGTTTGCTAAAATATTATAAACGTTTGTTAAAGTAATAAAAATGTTAGCCAAAGTATTATAAATATACAATTTAGCGTAGTGTAGTAAAAAAACTCGGTGTTTTTGTGTTTTGTGTGAGTATTTTTTTTACACTCAAATGATTCATTCAAATGTAAAAATGTAGATTTAAAAATTGCGTGTAGGAAAAAAATTTCATGTAATGTATATAACTCCTCAAAAAAGATTTCTATTAAAAAATCAAAAAATCCTAATATTTATTCTATATATTTTATATATAATACATATATTTTTTAAAATTCCTTTAGAAAAATTAAATATATTTATATATACAGGGACGTCTTTAGCTTTAGCTTTTGTCGCAGTTTTCGGGACCCCATTTTTTTAAAGAAAACTTTTGTTTAGTTTATTTTTTATGACAGTATGTCAGTTTAAAATGGTTAAAACATTTTAGATAAAATAGCCTCAGGCACTTTGAAAAACGCATAATAAAATTAAAAAACCGTTTGTTTTTTTTTGTATTGCTGCATACTTTTTTAATGCATGTTTTTTTAAAGCGTTTTAACATAAAATATAATACTATAACATAAGTTGAAATACTGTAGAACATTTCAAAAATTTTATTAAATTTCACATTCCGAAAACGAAGATAAAAATATCGAGTAAAAAAAACATTTGCAGTTAAGATCGTGATGTTGAAATATTTTTGTATTTTGTATCACATTTGCATCTCCTAAGAATAAAAATAAGGTCCTCCATTCCAAAGATATTTTTTTTAAGTTTCTAATATATCATTCCTTAGATATTTCTTTCAAATTCTGGTGGGAAGGATGGGGGGGGGGGGGGAGGAGGGGAATGCATAAAATCAACCCCTCCCGCCTCTCCTCTTCCTTAATCTAGATTCGTCACTGAATCAAATATCAAATCAAAACTAAAGCAAAATATAAAATTTGTTTAAAACAAGTGTGTAGTTTTTAATTTTTTTTAATGTGAAACTTAATATGAATATATTTATTCATGTATAATTTGGATAAAAACTTCCGATAAGTTACTGTTAAAGGAAAACCATTTTGGACCCTAAACTTTATTATTTTAATATTTTGTTTACCATGTATATATGGTGTGTATCAATACAATTAATATTATATTATTACAATATATACTAAATCAAATGTTTAACACTATATCAATATAATTTGATTATAATTTGTTTATAACTGTTATAAATAAATTATGTTATATTATGCACTATATCAATATAATTTATACTATATTGATATAATATTGAAAGGAAATTAAGCTCACGTGATCAGATTATGCAAATAATAACTTTAAGTTCATATTTTAAAAACAAGTTTTAACATGTAATTTCATCAAGAAAACAAAACGTTTATTAGTATACAAATGCTCAAGATGAATATATCAAAATGGAGTATAATTTTTTAGATTTCTTTTATTTTTTTCTCATCGTTGTATATATTTCTGTTGAATGAGATTAAAGAAAAACAAAATAATTTCCAAGCAATTTAAGCTACTTACTCTTGATAAAAACCTAAAATCGTATATTTTTTCTCCTCACACTGTATCTAACCTATTCTCCCCGATGTGATTTCCAACTCCTCTTCCCCTCCTCGCCAAAACTTCCACTTATTATTATTATATCTCCATATTTTTAGCTGGTTAAAAAAATAAAGAAATACTTCATAACATTAATTTTCATGCCTAAAAACTACTTAGCGTGCTATGGTTGTTGATTTGTCTACAGTAAAATGAGAGGCGTCCAAAAGTTATGAAAATGATCAGTATATTATATTTACGTGAAATAAATATTTACCAACGCATAATTTTTGTGTGCCAGTATTTTATTATTAATTTTTATTACAAATTTTATTATTAAATTAAACAAAGTATAAATGAAAAGTGTTGTTTGAAAACAGGTTTTAAAATATTTTTAAAATATTTTAAAAAATATAATTAAAATAAAAAATTTCAAATACAACATCTAATAAATTTCAAGGAAATCAAATAAAGAACCCTTAAACAATGGAGTTTGTTTTATAAATTTCCATGCATAAATGGCAAATATATTAAACTCATTTCAATTTCAAACAAAAGTTTAAAGCTGAAATTAATGTAATAATATTGCGATATTTCTTTACTTTAATACTTTTTTTTTTTTTAATTAAAAATAAGTAAAAATATTATTCGACCATATTAATAAAGTTTACAGAAATTGGTCACGTGTCACTCATAAATTTAAAAATTAGTCAATAGAGTGACAGCAACCAAGAAAAAAATAAAGAAAAAGACAAGTAGAAATAAAAAAAGAAAAAATGAAGAGAAAATTTAATAATACAAAAAAAAATTGAGCTAATAATAATATGAGTAACAATAAATTTTATTATTTATTATAAATAATAATTAACTTCATTTACGATGTGATATACAAGTAAAGTGGTGTAAAGTGGTTTATTCTCCTCCGGCTAATTGCCATATAGAGGCCACATACCAAGGCCTGCAAAGACGAATTCAGATCACTAAAAGCATCATAACCCGCTTCGACGGACCAAGAGTAACTGAGTTTAAAAATATTGAAGAATATAAGAGTGAAAGACAGAAGAAGTCGAGTTAGAAAGATATCATAAAGATAGCGGACAGATATCGCTGGATGTTAGAGTGCGCAAAGTTATACAACTAATCGGTTATAACTAATTAATGTATTTAATCTGCAAGTTAAGTTGTAAGTTTGCTGATTGTTTCCTTTCAAAAAATCCATCCGCTGAAAAATGTACAGATATTTATGCGTGGCGTTTTATTGTGGCGTCATGATACAAACACTCAATCTTGTTTAGTGAAATAGTGTAATGTTTGCTAGGAGATCCAATTGTATATTTTTAATAAGATAATATTCTATCTATGTTAACTTTAATTTTTTGTATTTGAATGCAATTTGCGCTTAAGAATAAAAGTTTGTAACAGGTGCCCAACATTAAGGTGCCCACGGTCAGTTAATACTATTTGCAAACTGCAGTTTTCTTGCAGTTGATTTCTAAACTTTAACAAATTTAATATATACATACATACATACATACATACATACATACATACATACATACATACATACATAAATACATACATACATACATACATACATACATACATACATACATACATACATACATACATACATACATACATACATACATACATACATACATACATACATACATACATACATACATACATACATGTTTTAATATTTGAAATTAAAGTGAAATTAAAAATTCAATTATTAAAACCACATGTGCTGCCAAGGAAACTTAAAACTGTCAGTTTAAATAAGCAGAGCCTTGAAAAAAAGTATTGAAAAATACTTTCAATATACAATACTTATTATTGTACATTATAACAACTAGTGTACTCGTAAAATCTATCCGCTTTCTCTATGCAATCTTTCTTACTCGAATACTTCTAATTTTCATTCTTATTTACTTCGTTTTTCCTAAAACTTATTTCTGGTCCGTTGAAGCGATTTTTGATACTCTTTAATCAGCTAAAGTTATCTTTGCGGGCCTGTGTGCGTGGCCTCTATATATCAATTAGCCGGAGGAGGATAAACCACAATACCTATAAGAAGAGTCTTTTTTAAACGCATATTAAAAACAATATTGTATCAAAAAAAGAGGGGCTTAAAACGTAGTTTTAACAACGTCGGAAATAATTTTAACTTGTACAACTATCGAGGAGACGGAGACCGCAGAATTTTCAGACTACGTATGTATATGTTATATGATCAAAAATTAGTTTGAACAGGTGCTCAAACAACCTAGTCTTAACAGTTATTTATTTTAAATTACAAATGCAACAAAAGATTTTACTTTTGTGTAGGTTCAACAGCTTAAAGGTAGTTTTGCAAGATGTGTTATGCGGATTAAACTTTATAGTTTTCAGATGGAAACGTCGGCCGTATTTTAGCGGTTTTCTATATGGGTCAAGTTAGCAAACTAACTTTAGACCATTGCTGTTTTAAATTATAAAACTTAGTGGATATCCATACTGAATACCCGATGGTAAACCTATATGGACCCAAGATGGAAACCGCAGCCAAGTTCTGGCAGGATACCAACATTAGGAATCAATCCAGGGTCTGTTATTTTTTCAAATTAAAGAAAATTCCTGTTATTTCATTAAATTAAAAATGTAACAGAAACTTTGGAAAAATGTTGATTTGATTATATTTAAACAAGTATTTACTAGCATCATATTTTGGAGCTTAGTACAAAGAAAAAAGAATAGAAATATACTAATATAAAAAAGAACACGACTTACTCAAAGAAAAAAAGAAATAATTGAAAATTTTTTATTTGAAATAATTGAAAGAAAAAAAAAAAAAAAATTATTGTAAACTGCGTGTTATTTTAACTTTACTCGCAGCACCTCTATTTGCAGCAACACCACTATTTGTAGCAGCAACTCTATATGTAGTACCACCTCTATGTGTAGCAATACCTCTGCAAAGAAGATGATCAAATAGTTTTTGTTGTTTTAAAAATGTAAAATAATAATATAACTTACTGAAGCTTGTATCTAGTAAAAGCATGTAGTTTCTTATATAGAGGCATCATTTCCATAAGAATATCTTCGATCATGTTTTCCAAATTTTCTACCTCATATTCTTTTCTCCAATAGTCACCAAAATCGTCAAAACCATTTTCTCTAGCGGCTTTATTTGCTAACTCTACAAACTTGACGTACAACGGTTTGTTTTTTATTCCTACTGCTTCACGCCAAACTCTCCAAGCCCATCTCATGTTTCCAAGATTTTCAACTTCAACTTGTGACATCAAAGGAAGTAAGTGAGAGTTAAGTTTGAAATGGTACTCTTCTCCATCTATCTTTTTAACAATCTATTAAGTGTTCAAAAAAGTTTTGAAAAATTATTATGTTAACAAATGTTAAATAAAAAAACTATATATAAACTATGAAAGTAATGTTTATGCTTTTTATTTTTTTAATTAATATTTTAAATTTATTTATTATAATTAATATTTTAACTTTTAACAAAAGATATTTATATATATATGTATATATATATATATATATATATATATATATATATATATATATATATATATATATATATATATATATATATATATACATATATATATGTGTATATATATACATATATGTACGTATGTATATATATATATATATATATATATATATATATATATATATATATATATATATATATATATATATATAAATATATATATATATATATATATATATATATATATATGTATGTGTGTCTGTATGTATGTATATATATATATATATATATTAGCTTAGAAGCTTGCCTCTGTTCTGCTATAATATGCCGTCATATTTGAGAGAAGTTCTGCAATTAGTTTTGCTTCGTTGCTGTCTTTACTTGAGGAGGTTCTTGTTATGAGTTTAAGTTGACGTATTAAAGAGGATGGTATATCTCCGTTGATATTTTTAAGTATAATTTCAGCTTTATCTTTATATTCTTGAGAAAATTTGGAAACCAGACCACTGATACGCGAGGTTTCTTTTTTATTTTCGGTTGACATATCAATTTCATAGTTCCAAGATGCAACTGTGTCATCGTGTTGAAGTTTATCTGCTTGTTCGTTATAAGTTTTCAAAAAGTCTTTAACCTCTTTCAATGTTTCGGATTTATTTGCTTTAAAACAAAGTAAAAGAATGACTATTTGAAAAATTATTCGTGGTTCCATTACATCGAGATTTTTGAGTCTCGTACTCTATTTTGAAAAACTGTTTTTCATTCAGTAGGTAGCCGTTTTTCACTGAGCGGATGCTTTAAATCAAAAATCATATTAAATTAAGTTTACAAAAAATGTTAATTGTGATTGACTTTGTGCAGAAAATGAGGCCACTAATAAATTGATTTCAAATTTTTTCCTCAGCAAAAAGTAAAAATTCTACAGAAACTAAAATCTTTTAGACTTTACCAAGCTAATAATGTTGACCCATAGTCAGTCATATGGACGAGAATAATATTACTACTTGACGTAATTAATAAAATTCACGTGACTGTGAGAATTCGATGAAGCGGCAACAAGTCGCTATCTCTTTCTGCACGTTTCATGTGTTTCACCAAAAACAAAACAAGCTGTTTTAAAAAAAAAACTGAAAATTGTTTATATTTTTACGAACAGTTAAGTTAAAACTGCATTGTAAAGTACATAGATAATACATTAAATAAACATACAAAAAAGCTAAAATGAAGACTAAAAAAATTTACGGCAACGACAATAATATATCGAAAATTATTCAAATCCGAAAAAAATTTATATTTAAACTGTATTTTCTTGTAACAGTTGATAATTGGTTTTAAATCAAATCGACGCTGAAACCGATTTTTGCAGTCTTTGATTTAGTTCACCGATCACAAATGTAAAGATATAGATTAACTATTTCAAGCGCACTTACTTAAAAAACTAATAGAGGAAATGCGAATTTATTTCTAATATATGCAGCCTAACAAACAAATTATTTACTATGTACTAGCCTAACAAAAAAATTATTTTTGTGTACTGTTATAAATAAAATATAGAAATCACATTTTAGTATTTTTATATGACTTATTCATAAATGTTCGTATAAGTCATATAACATATGACTTTTTCGTATATGTCATGCTGTACATGTTCGTTTTCTCTGAATATATATGCTAAATATATTCGGATTAAAAAAATTGGTATTGCGGCTTTATTTCCGGTCAACCGAACCGGCTGTTTCTTTGAAATAGTTGGCACTGGGTAGGTTTTAGGCGAAATGTTTGAACTTTAAATACACCGTCATTATTTATTTTAGTGATATTTTAAATTGTATGGAAATGTTATTTCTTTCGTTCATAAAGAACTTCCCAGTCTTCTTTTATTCCCAGTCTTCTTTTACTTTGCCAATTCTTAACCACAATTACTTAATGTAAAAAATATGTTTTTGGTAGTCGTCAAAAACAAATTTAAATAAATAAAATTGATTTATATGGCTAACGTTAACGCTACCATCCTAACACCGTAAGGTCCATCACCATTAAAAAAAAAGTTTATTTAGAAACAACATTGATTTCATTTTTTCGGACAAAGAGTACTCCTGTACAACCACTTGACATTCAATTTTTCAAAAATTATCAATCTTTGTGACTTAACAATTGAGTCTCTTTGTGCAAACTTTGATCAACTCCACTTTTTGAAAACTCTTAAGTTTAAGCGTCAGCGTATTTGATTTAGTCTCAGCTTTTTGTATTTTTAATAAATTTCCCAAGTAATAAAAATTAAGTTCATTAAACAACAGTTTTTTTTTTTAATCATAACGGGAACTTTAACAATCAATGCATGCTATCTCATCACTTTTCTACACTTTTGTTTATATGGAGTTTATCAAAGAGTGCACTGAGAGACTCAATTGTCTTTTCAAAACAAACAAAAAAGTTTGTTGCTTAGCAATTACAAAAACACTCAGCCTAAAGAAGTCAGAACTCTTTACAATTATAAAATTTATTTAGTTTTATTTAATTTTTTAGTCTTATAAACCTTTTTTGATTGTTCTTAACCGTTTTCCACAGGAAAACGGCAAAGATCAATCGAAGAGAGAGTCTTGTATATGATTATTTCTTTTTGTTTAGTTTCATTAAAGCAACCCTATCGAGAAACTAAAGGTATTCTACATAGCTTTTCGGTGAGTTCGTGTGGATTTTATGGGATTCATGTGTGATGAGTCAAATTTTTGTGTGCAAATAATCAAGCTGAAGACTTTACAATTTTTGGAGGGATGGTCTTCATTGCGTTGAATAAAAATTCAAGATTTGTAGTTATCGTTCTAATTGCTTAATAAACCAACATTTCTTTTGAAATAGACTTGAATTTGTTTTTTGAATTGCGGCGCTGTTTTTAGGCAGAATGGGGAATTGTTCCTCGAGTTCTTTTTTAAATGAATAAGGACTTTTGCAATTTTGTTTCAAAAGGGTTGAATCTTGCTGCCGTATTTTGTTTACAATAAAAGTAAAATTTTTAAAGTAGTAAGAAGAGCTTCTGTCTGCAATGATTTTTTCCCCATAATTTGACTAAAAGTCTTCCCAGTTAATCCAGTACAAATAGATCCCAGCTGGGACGCTAATGGGCAATATACTGGGACCATTTGGGTTTCTCACCAGGTTAACATTTTTATTTTTTCATTGGTATTTAACTGGGTTGCGCCTGGGATTACTATGGATTTTAGTGAGGCAAACTCATCCAGAACAAATCCAAAACAAAATCTTCTTATTTTTTTCTTTTTTTTGGAAACACATGCAAAATTTCTGTCTCCAGTAAGGAGCAGTTAGGAACCAGAAGCCATTAAAACAGTTTCCTAATTATTCTGTCTTTAAATGATTTTCTGATGGTGGTCATCAGTTACTTCCGAAATTTTGCCTCTAAATTAAAATACTGAAGGCTGCCATATTGCTGCGGCAGGAAAGGTAACGGATTTATCTTTTATGGTTAAAGATTTATACTCCATACTTTTATAATATTTAGAAGCGGTAAAGTTCAAGCTATCTTATATAAACTTTTCTCATATATACCGGGCCGGATTTACACTCATAGGGGTCTAAGCCGAATCACTTTTTGAGGTCAATAAAAATATTTTGCAGATTTTTTGATGAGCTTTTTTTTTTTGTCATAATTAAAAACACTATCAAGTTCATCAACACTTTTATTAACACTATTAAGTTAAATAATTTTTTAGGAATTTGTCGCAATATTTTTCACTCATTATTTTTGTTTGTCCAGTGAATTTAAATGCGAAAAAAATGAATTTAAACATGAACTACAACTGTTTATTTCATAATTAATTTACTTTTTTTTTATATTATCAAGTTATTTTTTATTACACATATATTATTATATTAATGATAGTTTTATATTGAAATGTGAAATGACAAGACAAACTGAAAGATAACATATAGCTAAGAACGTATATATTATGAAATTTTATTTCAAAGGTCATTGTAAAGTAGTTTTTTTAACGAATAAACTAAACATAATATAATAAATACTTTTTTAATTTCATAATTAGCTTAGATTTTTTGCATTTCTTAAACATTCAAATCGTCAAATTATGTAACCACATATTTATGTATATATATAAGTATATGTATATATATATACATACATATATATATATATATATATATATATATATATATATATATATATATATATATATATATATATATATATATATATATATATATATATATATATATTACGTGTAATTATTACACGTAATTATCGGAGATATTTTTTTGTAATATTAACTTAATTAACTTTTTTTTATATCACGATTGTGTTTTATAGCATTTTTATAAAGAAAGGTAATCAAAACAATGTTTGTTTTAAATATTGTAAGGTTTATGAATAATTATTATGCATGTTGAAATAATTTATAGAATATTGTCCTAGCATTGAAATTTGAAGAAAAGTATGTATTTTATGTTGTGATTGAAGAAAAATGGTTAAAAAACTGTAAAAAAAAAGATCTGTTAATGTGGCATAAACAAGTAAGATTATTCAACACGAAGTTTTGTTCGACCAAATGGTTTATTTTCAATTAAAAAAAATTGCTTCAAAAACCAATGTTTTGCAAAATGCAGTCATGAGGGCGTTGTAAAGTAATCGTGAAACAGGCTCTAATCAGAGTCGACATCGTTTGAGGAGGTTTAGAGCAACGCTGAATCACGAAAACAACTTTAACTTTGTCTAAATTAAAAGAAATCGTACTCAAACTGCTCTTGAAGTTTGCCAAGCACTTAATTTCATGCTGGAATCTATTTTTATTCATTTTCTAGTATCTGTTTCAACAGTAAAACGATGTCTTTGCAATTACGGCTTGAAAGGATACGTTGTTGCCAAAAAAAATTATTACGCAAACTAAACAAAGTTCAAAAATTAAGATAAACAAAAATACAATAATGAAACAAAATACATAAAGATTGGACAGTTCAACAATGTTCTCAAGTCTTTTCCACAGATGAATAAAAGTTCAAAACTTTCAGAGGAAATTGTCAACAATACGTTGCTCGGTTAAATGGAGAACGCATGATAATGTGTAATCCCAACAGTCGAGCATATTGGAGGTTCAATCATGGTCTGGGGATGCTTCTCTGGAAAAAAAGTTAGTCACCTTGTGAATTTAGGGCGTTATAGATATATAAAAAAAAATCACAGTATTCTCCAAAAACATGCATTTCTGTGCGGAAAAAGAATTGTGGTTCGCGAATTTGTTTTTAACAGGTTAATGATCATAAAGACACTTCTAAATTCTATCAAAACTATACTGCAAACAAAGAAAAACAAAAAGAACTAAATTATATGAAATGGGCTTCTTAGTCGTCTGAATTAAACTCGATCGAGTTGTTGTAGAACGAGTTAGATTAAAGTGTGAGAAAAATTCAAACAATCAAAAACACCTTGGGATATTCATACAAACATGCTGGAATCAAATATCAACTGAATTCATTGGATAATTTTATAATAACATCTTATTTAGTTGAAAGATTATTTTATTGTAAACAAAATGTGTAATTAAAAATTATTGTCAAAATCTAAAATAAAAACCTTCTGCTAAAAGTGTAACTATTTTATTTTAAACAATATAAATAAATATATATGATGAGATTTTTTTTGCATATTGTATGTATATATATATATACATATATATATATATATATATATATATATATATATATATATATATATATATATATATATATATATATATATATATATATATATATATATATATATGTATATATATATATATATATATGTATATATATATATATATATATATATATATATATATATATATATATATATATATATATATATATATATATATATATATATATATATATATATATATATATATATACATACGTATATACTTATTTTTTGTTACGTTAAGCGATAGTTTATTACTTGTAAACTATTCGTTTACTTTGTTTAACTCTTCATTAACCACTGTAAAAAGCGTTTTAATATCCCAATTTGAATAAAACAGGTTGGAGTCCGCAAATAAGATAAAATTTAATAAGTTTGATGTAAAAGATAAATCGTTTGTATAAAATGAAAATAATAGCGGTCCTAAAATCGAGCCTTGAGGAACTACGTCAATACAACTACTATGTCAATATATTTTTGGACGCCATACCTGTTTCATATTGCATAAACTGTTTTCTGCTTGATAAATATTCTTTAAACCAGAGTAAGTTATTGTTTTTTATTCCATAATGTTCAATTTTTTAAGAAGAATGACATGGTTGAAGGTGTTAAAGGCTTTAGACAGATCAATAAAAACTCCTATCAGTGTCAAACAACCATCATTGAAGGCATTTCTTACATGGGTTACTAGTTCGGTCAAAGCGTGATTGGTTAAGTGATTTTTATAAAAACCAAATTGCTTGTTGAACAACATGTTGTTTACCGTTAAGTAGCTGTTAAACCTATTATACATTACGCGTTCGAGTAACTTAGAAAAGCATGGCAGGACCGATAATGGTCTGTAATTTGAAGTATTTGTGTCATCAGATTTGAAAATAGTTTTAAATAGGTATTTGTGTCATCAGTTTTAAAATAGGTGAGACTCGTGGAATTTTTAGTTTTTCTGGAACAGTACCTAATTTAATAGATAAAATCAAAAATGTAATATAGAGAGGATTCTATAATATTAAAAACTGATTTTACAACATGCATGCTAATTTGATCAAAACTTGCAATAGTGTTGTTTTTAAGACTATCTAGAGCAGATCGTAACTCATAAATATCTAGTTTAGATTTATCCATTACTTTATCAAAGGTTTTTAAATATAAATCATATGAAGAAGAACTTGACGGAATTTTTTCAGCTAAGTTAGGCCCAATATTAAGAAGCTGTTCAAATTTTCGGCATTTATTGTTTTATCGTATATAAATTTGCCATCTACTAAAATTTATTATGGCAGATTATTTTTTTCATAATTTTTTGAATTGTCAATAATTTTTTAATTACTTTCCACGTCTTTTTAGTGTTTCCGTTAGTTTTTTCTAACAACTTAGAGTGATAAAGTTTTTTGAGGCTTTTTTTAAGTTTTTCCAAATATATTTTTAATAAAAAAATAAAATATTTAATTTAATAAAATAATAAAACTTATATAAATGAAACAAACTATAAACATTATAAAAATTTTATGATGTTTATAGTTTGTTTCATTTATATAAGTTTTATTTTTTAAGAACTTTAACATACAACTTTTTTTCCTTCGAGGATTTTGGTAGGCCCTCAGACATCCGAGGACATATGAGTGATTTGATATTTATTACAATTTTTTTCTCAGGAAACGCATTTTCATACTGATTACAAAAATGATGAAGAAATAGTTCGTAGCCATTGTTTGCCTCACACACACACACACACACACACACACACACACACACACACACACACACACACACACACACACACACACACACACACACACACACACACACATATATATATATATATATATATGTTTTTAAACATTTGGTAATTTACTGTATTATTTTATGTATTTATGCTGTTAAATAGCTATATAAATATGTAATCTTATCATTTTCCCAACTTTATTGAGGTTCGCTTTTGCTCCAGTGTCCAAATACCCCGAAAAATATCCCAAATATTTACAAAGTTAAACGTCTTTGAGCTTATATTAAGTCGCAATTTAAATTAAAAAAATTTCATGTGCTAACAAAAGTCCGATTATATTTTTAAAGTTTGTCTATCCTGGTTTTTTCAAAGTTATTTTTTTAAATCAAAATAGATTTTGCAAAACGTATCACGCAAAAAACATTTATAGCTTGTTTAACAAAAGAAACAAATTTTTATTTAAAGCTAACACACTTAAAATTTCATTTGCAATATTTGCTTGTTTGCATTTACCTATTGTTTTAATTTTTCTCATTGAATAAAAGATAAACACGTTTTATTTTATCCTAAAAGTAGTTCAAAGAATATATTGATGGTTGTAAACTAATATAAATGTATACTGCAAAATGTAAATATTTCAGTTTCATGTTTTTAAAGAAGTGAGTGTTCAAAAAAAAAAAAAAAAAACATAGAAAATGTTGTAAATGCATTTAGTAGTAAGAAACTGCTAAAAAGTTGCTAAGTGCAAATTATACTGAGAAACTATTAAAAAGTGATAAAGAAAAACATAATACAAAAATGGTAAAAAAAAAAACATTTTATTATTAAAAAGTCAAACCAGCCAATATATAACATTTTGACTGAATTTATAGCAATCTGAAGGAATTTTTTTTAGATTGTTACATTTTAATTGATCGACTCCCAACTGAGTTGGATATTTCACAACACATAGCATTTAATCAGACAATATTTCCTAAAACACCATACTTGATTGTTCTGTGAAAAAGATAGGGAAATATGGTAGCGGCATTGCAAGTTTTTTCTTAGCGAAATTAAGGGTTCGTAGCGTTAAAACATATTTCTTCTTCAATCAAATAATAACTTGATTCAAAAACTAAATAATTTGAACAAGAAGTATTTTGGTTTGAGAAAAAACATGCAAACAGCAGAAAAGAACTAATAAAATTTTTCTGTGCAAGAGTTGCTAAATTACTAAAATTAATTAAATTTTCAAACAAAACTGGATGAAAAATCAAAATAATGGCAAATAGCGGGAAAAGTTTTTTTTCGTTATTGAATGTTATAGTGCTTCTTTACTTTCAAACAATATCTTTTACCTTTTACCATTTTGACAAACTTTTGCTGAAGAGGGTAAAAAAGATTACTGTTAAACAATAATAAAAAATGTAAATAATAATGTAAATAAAAAGTATAAAAATCTTAATAAATAAATGTTTATAGATATAAAAATAATATTGGAGTCAGTGTTATATAATGTATGTTGTTTATATTTCGGAGAAAATTAGAAGAAAAAAATCCATCTTGAAAAGTAAAATCATTGGGTATAATTTCAGAGATGGAATTAAGTCTGAACACCAGGAAAGATTTATCTTTTGATTCAGATTTAAACCTAAAATTTTGACGTTCTCTGGAGTCTTATAGAATATTGACGTTCTTTGGAAACTTATAGAATATTGACGTTCTCTGGAGTCTTATAGAATATTGACGTTCTTTGGAGTCTTATAGAATATTGACGTTCTTTGGAAACTTATAGAATATTGACGTTCTCTGAAGTCTTATAGAATATTGTCGTTTTTTGAAGATTTATAGAATATTGACGTTCTTTGTAGTCTCATAGAATATTGATGTTCTTTGGAGCCTTTTAGAATATTGACGTACTTTGGAGTCATAGAATATTGACGTTCTTTGGAGTCTTATAGAATATTGATGTTCTTTGGAGTCTTATAAAATATTGTTGTTTTTTGGAGTTTTATAGAATATTGATGTTCTTTGGAGTCTTATAGAATATTGACGTTCTTTGGAGGCTTATGGTATATAAAAAGCTGAGATTCTAAGAAGTTTTCTGGCAAAGTTTTTCTAATCTCTACAATTACAGATATTTTTCGAAATGTTTTGACCAAAATTGTTGTTAGAATCTTTAATAATTCAGTTTTTAAATTTAAAAATTTAAATTTCAGGTGGTTTACAGCATTATTATATGCTAGTAGAGATGAAAAAAAAATCTCAGAAAATGAAACTTAAGGCTATTTAATTTGTCAAGCTAGCTAGCAAGCGTCTCTCTACTCACGCATAGTTCATTTTAATGGAAAGACACATTTTGAAATCGATTACAGAAAAAAAAATTGTAGAGAGATAAAGAGATAAATAATAAATACAAAAGTGATAGTAGAGAATGAATTAGAGGAAGCGCTTGATCTGACATTTAAAGCAAAACTGAGAGAACATACCTCGTATTATCAGAAGTATTTATAATAAAAATGATTGACAGAGGTTCTAATGTGAATTTTTTTGAACGAATATATTTTTGAAAAATTAATATTAAAAAAGTCATCAACAACAATATTTCCATATGCCTTAACGCTAATTCTGCGATAGGAATGAATGTATTTAGCTTTTGAACATTGTAAAAATAAACGATGCGCAGTTAAGTTTCCTCTAAATCAAAACTATGATAACTTGCAGTATTATTATGCTAGTTGCAATCACTTTTAATGCAACCTTCATGTAGACGAAAACAGGCAACCGGCAATAAACTTATGCCGTAATCCTAATCACCCTCAAAATTGTATGCATAGAATTAAAGCGCCTTGAAGAAGCTGATAGTATTAAAAAAATAGAAAGCAAAAATGTTGAAAGAACCTCAACAACTAAATTTCTAGGTTTACTAATTGACGAAAATATTTCATGGAAAGCACACATTGACTATTGAAACACTAAAATAACCAAAAACATTGGCGTGCCATACAAAGCTAGACCAATATTAAAACCAAGAAAATCTAAAACATCTTTATTTCTCATTTATACAGACCCATTATACATATGGTAATATAGCATGGGCAAGTAACAATAAATCCAATTTGAAATCACTTTATCGACGTCAAAAACATGCCGTTAGAATTGTCTATAAAAAAGATTAACTCACTCATGCTAAACCTTTGTTAAAACTCCTTAATGCACTAAACATCTATAGAATAAACATTTATCAAAACTTATTGTTTATGCTGAAATATAAACTCGGGCTTGTCCCATCACATTTCTCAAATGATTTCTTTAAAAGCAATAGAATAGGTATGACACTCGAGAAGTAGGAAACTTCAATATACCATTTAGAAAAACAAAAACTATCGCGTTTCACAATTTCATATCGCGGTCCCTATCTCTATAATAAACTGATATCCAGAAATGCCATAATTACAAAATTAGATAACCTAAATTGTTTGAAAATCTTAATAAAAAAATTCGTTTTAAATATAAACAATTATATGAACTTACACTAAATTAATACTGAAACTAGAACCAAAATTAACTTTGAAACGAAAATCCCTAAAACTTCAATAACAAATATCAATATAAAAAATATATAAATCAAAAATAACTTTATTTATGCCTAATCATATATTTATGTGTACAAAATCTAGCATTTATCAATTATCTTAGATTTTATTATATGTGAATCCAATTATATTTTACCATTATATTTTGTGAAACTAGAAGCATGTAAAACGAAAATACAAAAAATACTACTAGTAAAAGCGGTTTCTTGATGACAAGACCATCTAGTCTTCTGCAAGTTTCCCGCGTTCTTTTAATATTAATGATACCATGCAGCTATATTTTTTGTATTCCATAAAATTGTGAGATTTTTATTTTTTTTCTCCTACCATTATATATTTAATAAACATTGTAAATTTGTATCAGTTATATTATATAACTGATACAAATTTACATTCTGTGATTCTATATTATAGAATCACAACATTGTAAAGATAAAAGAACAAAAAAAAAAAATGTTCAAGGACAACAAGAATGGATAAGTAATTTTGTTAATGTACCAAAAGCAAATAAGTCTGTACGAATGCTAGAACCATGTACACAGCAATTTAACGGTAGAAATAACCAATAATTATATTCGAAAATCGATAAAATGTTCAAAAATATTTTTTTAGTAAGACATGAAAAAAACTTATATTTAGTTTGAGTTGGATGACGAATAAAAAAATACACAAATTTGTAAACGGTTGAGTGATTTTACTAAAGTATCAAATGAAAAAAATTTAATAAGTTTACTTTTGCTCAAGAGAAATAAAAATTTTTGGTATTGATATATCCAAAAATGGTGTCAACCTGAATCCTCGGGAATCAAAAATGCATGACTTCTTTCATGTAGGTAATGGAAGGAACAATAAATACAATTTATGGGTAGAAATAAAAGAAATAAACTTCAAAGTATACTTCAAAATTATAAATGTGCTTCTCATGCTACAACCGAAAACCACTTAGTTATTCAATAGAAACATAAATTTTTTTTTTTTTAACAATATTTTAAAAAAATCATCAGTTTGAACTGCAATTTTTTCATAGAACGGGAGCATCAAGAGAAAAAAGTGGTGAAAATAACAAAAGAGCCGATCCGACAGTTCTTTCGCGGACAAACGTCTAGCACGTGATACGTTTGCAATAGCTTTATCTGAGATTAATTGTCTACAATTACTGCCAAAAAAAAAAAAAATTAATCTAAACATTACAACAAAGGTAAAACTATTTAAAATTTGTTTCGATTTTAATTTCATTCTGCTGAATGCTTATTATTATTTGTGCGGTGTAAACAAAACTTTACAAGGAAAACACGCTGTAGAAAAAAAGAGGTTTCAAGTTGTATAATAGGGTGTGGCATAAAACCTAAAAAATAAAAAAATAAATAAAAATTAACTTTTGCGGTTTCTTTTAATAAAAATTTTCAAAAAATATAAAACAATTTTTTTTAAATAAGTTCTATAAGCAGGCTGAAAATGCAAAAAAGCAAAATTACAAATATTTGAGGGGTAATTACCAATGTTAAAAAATACCATTATTTTTTTAGCCTGATTTATTTAACTTAAAAATATGTTTTGACTTTTTTTGAAATGATGAAGGGGAAGTTTGTAAAAATTATTTATTATGTATTTTAACTATAAAACATTTTTACAATTTATTATTTAAAGAAAGATTATTTTAACGTTTTCGTCGAAGAATTTTTATCTGTTGTTTAAAATTTCAAACAATGATTAGCCACATCCAATGAATTTACTTGGCTGTCTCATTTCTAAAAGTTTCAATGAAGTCTTGACCGAGTTTATTAGCACATTGTGCAATGTCACTTACAACATGAAGACCAGTGACATAATTTTTAATTTAATTTTTTGTTGGTGTATTTATAAACTAGGCACATAACCGTTAATCTTTCGTTTTAGCACCAAGTCTATTTTTAAGGTGACTTCAGCGCAGCTTCTGCTAGTGTAAGACTAAGTTTGAAATATTTAATGAAAACCATTAAGCTTTCAGATCTAAAGAAAGTGTTGTTGCGATAATTTAAGTTTAACCATGAAACTACTGTAAAAGAAGCTGTTTTATGAATCAGCTTTCCTTTTTCCAATGATATTAAATTAAGCCATAAACTTTCATATTGCGGCTGAAAAAAGTTGCATGTTAAACTCCATTTGCCATAAATCTGGCATAATTTGTAACTATCTGAAAGTCTTTTACTCAACCACCTAACCAAAAATCTGCGAATTGTATGAAACACTTGTCATCTTTTCTTGAAAATATATCATAATCGAGGCAATTTTGAAAGCATGTTGAGGATTCAGAAGCCTAAACATTTTTCAAAAACTTTACTATTAAAAATTATTCTCTAACTCAACCTAATAAGAACAAGTCAGCTAAAAATCAAATCAAAGTAGTCAAAATTATACCTGTTTTTCCAAAAGGAGTTCATTTTTTCTTTCTGAATCAAACCTCTTTAGGTTATCACAACTTATTTTCTTTTCAAGAATTGATTTTCAGTTACAGTTTTGCAAATAATTCATTGAACTGGTCCACTATATATATATATATATATATATATATATATATATATATATATATATATATATATATATATATATATATATATATATATATATATATATATATATATATATATATATATATATATATATATATATTTCTTGAAACTATCGCTTGTTGACATACATTTACACTAAAATGAACAAAAATTTTTAAAAATAGCAAAAAAAAGTTCATCCCCGCTCTTTTCTTACGAATAGAAACAATTTAGTTACTGGGTAGGAGCAATTATTCCAGTCATCGATGACTGTTGGTAAAAACCTTTACCAAAAAACAAAACATAATTTATAATCAGATAAATCAGGTTAAAATAATAACTATCATACTATTCATTAAAATAATTGCAACCTACCCCTTTCATATGTACAACTTGAATTTTCTTGTTTTCGGGGCTGCTGTCACCAACCAAAAGAGTACCTCTAAAAAAAAATTTTTTTTTTTAAACTTTGGTGTTTTATTTCCCACCCTATTTTACCCAATGGTTCTTAACTTTTAGAACGTTAAGAAGACGTTTAAAAAATATTTAAAAGACGTTCAGAACGTTAATTTTTAAAAACAAACGCCCGTTGGATAAATACTAAAAATGTATTAATCAAATAAAGAGTTAGTTAAAAAGAGTACAAGAATATAGAAAGGGCGTATAAATAGTCTTAGAGTTGGGTGAAAGTCTAATATAAACTTTTTCTGTTAATAAAAAATATTTTTTTAAACACAAACTTTATACAGGTAGACGGGCCCCAAAAACTCATGGACCCCAAAAGCCACACGCTCACATTAGTACCTGTAACTCATAGATAAAGCCTTATTAAGCAGCAAAATAGATTTTTTTATTTGACAAGATAGTTTTTTTAAAAGAAACTGTTAAAAATAACCAAATTAGCATAAATTTTTGAAAATTATACTAAAAACAATAAAAAAAATTTTTTTTCAATTTTATAACATTTTGACATTATAGTCCATAAATACTTGAAATTTTCATTTAAGTTTGCAAAGTAGTGTTTTTTGTAAAGATTTATGTCATACTTCTACAAAAAAAACACAAGAAAATAAATGAAAAAGACAGTTGCTAAAATATTTTATCTTAACCAAAGTAGAGTTTCTGTGTGGTCTTTGGGGTCCCTTACTAAAAAATATATATACATGGATCAAAAACTCAATATTAAAATGGAGTTTTGCTTTTTTCTATTAACATTTATTTTTCTATTAACAATCAAGTAAAATTACTTTTTTACTAGTTATTTGTATAAAAAAAATTGAAATGTTGCTCTTTAGTCTTTAAGACAATTTAAAAGTGTTTTTATACATCTTTGAAACTATTTACTCTTTAATAAGTTGATCAACTAATTGACTAAGAATAATGAAATTGTCTCCTTATCACTGTAAAGTCACTTTCTTGGTGTATCCTTCTAACTTCTAGTATCTTCATCACTTTCATGCTCAATAACCTTACGTTTGAGTGAGTTGTTGGTTACTGCAGCAGCTAAAAACATTATTGGTTTTTTTCCATCCACTTTACAAGATAACTTTCCACAGACAGATTTTTGTACATTGTGGCAAGAAGAGCATTGCTGTAGCTTTATGGCATGGCACACACCTTCTCCACAGCTGCATTCATTTTTACACCGTAAAAATGCTTCTTTTTGTTTTTCTTTGTTCCATCTTTTTTCTTCCTTATCTTTTATTTCTTGATTTTTATTATCTTGAATTACCTTCACTAAGTCCAACACATTTTTTCCTTTCATTGATCCGTGAACCTGCGTAACCCTTGTAGTAAGTTTGGAAACTTTCGGCTTAACTTTCTGTACTGTCAGTAAGCCAGGAATTTCTTCAAGTTGAATGCTTTTTTCGCTCAGCTCTTGAATAAGCTCTTGAGAACGCTCAAACTTTTCTTTCCAGTACTGAGCTGAATTTTTTCTTTTATCAGGAGATTTAATAGTATAACTTCCAGGAGTTGTTGTACTGGATGTAACACTTTTTGAAAAATCAATACACAAAGCAGCTCGTGCAAACTTGTCCTGTTGCATGTCATTGACGCTTAATGATGTGGAAGTTACTCCTACACGTCTTGCAGCTTTGATTATAGATTGTCTTGGGGCCCAGTTGTTCCAAATACGTCCTAAAATCATCATAAAAGCTTCTTTATTTAGTGAATTGAAATCAGTAAAAATATTTTCTTTCATACCACGATACTCATGATGAAGGTTTTTGTTGAGTTGGTCTAAAAGCTGTGTCACACCAGTGGTATCTGGTGGAGTTAAGAACATACGTATGTTTTTCGATTGTAAAAACTTTAAGACATCAAAATTAAAGCGTGAACAATGCCCATCAGAAAGCAAAACTACTGGTCGTGCCACTTTTTTTTCAGTAAGATATTCATCAAACTCTTTGTACATATCTAATAACGAGTTGTGATCAGATACACCATGGTTGCAAGTTGTTATCAGAAGATGCGGAATACTTACCACAGCTTTCTTTGGAGCCATTTGATTAGTTATTCCAACGGTACCAAAAAGTACTTGACAGACACAAAGGTCTCCTACAATTACAAAGAAAGATAATACATATCATCTATTCAATCCATATTATAAATATTTATCAAAAAAGTGATAAGGCAATAACTACCTGAAAATGATACTAGAGGATGTATGGTGACGCATTCACGGTTCTCTCTGATCATTTTACAACATGTTTCCCCTTTTGCAGCAAAAACAAGACCAGCAGGAGTACCATCAACACCAAAATTGATGAACTGTGGTGTTTCGTCGTGATTAAATATTCTGCATGTATCAATATTTCCAGACCAAACTCCTGTCCCCTTTTGTACTGCTTCAGTCATAATGCCAGTCTCAATCAATTCTTCTGCAAGAGCGTCTAAAGGCAACCATGAAAATTAATTAGTAACTCAGTTTTGGTAGAACTATTTTTCATGAATGTACAGTAGCAATACATAAACTAATAAAAAGGTGTAGCTATGAGTTAAATTTTAAATGAAGCTATGGTATACTATGAAATAAAATAAAAAAGTCAATGTTTACTCATACCAAGGTGGAGACATGCCATTTCCCTCGTGCAATTGAGAGCTCTATTTATTGACACATTTCCTTGTCGCTTGAGTGTTAAGCTTGGATTCTTAGCTTTAAAGCGCATCCAAAACGATTTACCTAACATGTGTTTAAAACAAAAATAAAAAGTTAACTAAAAAAGCTTCTCTTACAAAGCTTCAACTCCTGGACTACAAGCAATCTCTTTATATCTTAACATGTTGACTATTACTACCTTTAAAAAATATATATAAGAAACATAAATACTTGTTTTGTGTCAAAGCATTTTTTGCATTTGCAGATAATGCTATGAATTTTCTGCCACCTTTCAATCTTTTATTTGTGTATTGTCTAACTTTCAGAACGTCAAGGACAAGTTTTGTTAGCTCTGCTTTGTTTATGCCTTGCATTGCTCGATTTTTATTCTTAATGTATGAAACAATTGACATCTCTTCTTCCTCCAAGAGAATTGCACAGTACTGTCTTTCAAGACCATTGACTATTTTCCCATCAAGTCTACGGTTTATTGTTTCACGATCTTTAATAAGTGGATATTGTCTTGTTTTAATTGCAGCATGTCCTCTTACATTGTTTTCTTTACACCATTGAACAGCAGCTTCAAGTTGTTTGTTTTTTTCTAATATAGCTTTTCTTTTAATTAGTGCTTCAGCATTAGAACTTGGATTTAGTGACTTCATTTGCAAGCGAGTTTTGAATTTTTTGTTGCTGTTACTCATGTTTATTTATTTGCTTACAAATAAACTAATATCGCAAATTCACATACTGCAAACTGAACTAAAACTATCCTCTAAGCAGAAGCGTAAAATAAAATCTCTATATAAATTCATTATCATCAAAAAGATAGCTCCAACTACTACAAATCTACTTTAAATCATGAATTTTTGTAATATCACTTATATTTTTGTTAAAAATAATATAATTAATGTGGTTTTTGGGGTCCCAAGCATGTGGTTTTTGTAGCGCTTTAGGTACTTCCCTAAAATATAAGTTTGCAATCAAACTACCATATGAAGGGGATTTTAATATAACAAGCTATTCCAAAAAATTGGAAAGTTGCAACTAATTTCATAAAAGTTATAAACAATTTAAGCCATGCGGTTTTTGAGGTCCCCTACTAAAATATAGCGAAACTTTACTGAAAAAAAAAAAGCAAACAAAAAATACCAAAATACTTCTAAACCCCTGGGAAGAACTTTTACCATATAAAAGCATATAAAAAAGCAAAATAAAGTTAAATTGTTTGTTTTGTACAAAAGATACAGCAAAAGAAAAAATCATGTGGTTTTTGGGGCCCGTCTACCTGTATAAGAAAAAAACAAGAAAATAACGGATAGCTATACACAAAAATAAAACTATACAATATATACAAAGAACAAAATACAATAAAACTAGATACAAATACTTAATGTGCAAAAAGACTATATTTGTTTAAAGTAGTTAATGTTTTTTATAAAGCAACAAAAGTTAATGTTTTTAAAAAGACGTAACAATCGCTAGAGTATTTTTACTATATATATATATATATATATATATATATATATATATATATATATATATATATATATATATATATATATATATATATATATATATATATATATATATATATATATATATATATATATATATATATATATATATATATATATATATATATATATATATATATATATATATATATATATATATATATATATATATATATATATATATATATATATATATATACATACATATATAATGTTTATATTGATTAGTTTGGAAGTTTGGAAACTGAAATTTGTAGCAATTTAAAGTTATCTAACTTCTATAAAGTTTGAAAATATTTCAAATACTTTAGTTTAGAATAATATTTTTGTCAATATCAAACTTATTGTCATAGTTTTATCTAAATTTAGGTAAGAAAAGCACCGTGATAAGGATTGCATCTAACCGTTCCAAGATGAACTTTAAACGTAAAATTAAAGCTCTTTAATTTTAGGTTTAAAGCTTTTTAACGGTAATATCAGGGTGCTTTCTTTACAGTTTTTTTTAGCAATAGTTCCGGGTTTTTTTTAAAACTTCTTCCTTATTTTTCCTATTGTTACACTTTATTTAACTTGTAACAATTTCTTTTTATTATTATTATATTGTTATTATTAACATTTATTAGGATGCGGAATTTAAACGTCGACCGAACGATTTCGAATCATTTTTCAAAATACACTAAAATTTAGTGTAAAGATATTTTGTTGTTTTCGGTAAACAATTATTTCCCCCTTACCAGGATCCGCCTTAGTTGTTAAAACCCGATAAAAAAATAACTGAAAAATAACCTATTTTTTTAATAAATAATAAAAATCATTAACTCTTAATTAATGATTTATTAATCGTAAATTAGATAATTTGAAAAGTAAAAATATTTTGTGTTAACTATAATATTTATTTATTTATTTTACAAGTAGCTAGTTTAATGAAGGTGAAAAGATATAAAAAGCTTGAGCAAATGTTTGACAAACAGAACATGTGGTGTAAGAAAACCTAAACATAAAAAGCGTATAAATAACTCATATTAATGTGTTAAACGTCATTTTAGTAACTCATTGAAAATGTTCGCAAAATAACTTAAACAAGTTTATCTTTTTTTCAAATATTTAATTGTAAAAAGTACTTTGATTTAACTTGAGTTTTTTTAAAATTTTTAAAAGTTTTTTTAGAAGTATTGTTTATGAAATATATAGTTAAACTAAAAGGTTGATAATTAAATAGGTGAAGAAAAAAGTGCGAAAAATGTGCTAATTATTTATACTTTTAATATATAACTTGCTATATATAAGAAGTTAAAAAGTTCAAATACAAGTAAAGTAGTTTTGTGCTATCGATTTTGCTGCTAAAAATAAAGTGCTAAATCATTGTTTAAAGTAAATAGCATGTGTTTTGGTCTTTTATATCAAAGGCTTGATTTTTATTTGCATCTTGTTATTTTCATAGTATTATTTCACGTTATTTTAAAATTTACACAGTGCCTTATTGTTAATATATCTTTGACAACTATATATTTAAAGTGTTACTAAATTTTTTTAGCATAACATAGCTAATTATACAAGAACACTTGCCTGAATACAAATGTGAAAAAATTAAACTATGGGTTTATGTCTTCTATTTTAATGGCATTATGAGTGAAGTGCGGGGGGTAGGACCATATACACTTCAACATGTTCTTGGTAAAGGTCAAACAGGTAATGTAATATGTTTTTTAAAATAGAAAGAGTATTAAAAGTTTTAGGTAAAACAGTTTCTTCTGCATAGCCATTATTTTGCAAGTATGTTGCATTTTTTTCTTTTTTTTATTGCTCTGATGTTTTATAATAAATTAATTATTAAATAATTTAATTTAGTTGCATATAAATTACAAGTTGATACAAGTGTTACTTATTTGCTTACCATTAAACTTTCTTTTATATATATATATATTCTTTAAAAATGGTTTTATAAATTTTTACAAGCTAAGCCTGATTTTACTTATTCCTAAAAAAAAATGTAATTTGTTACGATTCTCGAATTATTTTAGGTTTATTAATGTAATTATTTTTTTATACAATGCTTAGACAACATATATATATATATATATATATATATATATATATATATATATATATATATATATATATATATATATATATATATATATATATATATATATATATATATATATATATATATATATATATATATGTTGTATATATATATGTTGTATATATATATATATATATATATATATATATATATATATATATATATATATATATATATATATATATATATATATATATATATATAAAATTAAATTCATTCAAGTATTTTAACCTTAAGCCTTAGTAAAAAGTAAAATAATGGGCTTTAGAAGCTTATAAATTTTAAAAACTCACCTAAGCATGTTAATGCTGCAGCTTTAAGTCACTATTGATTTTGTAATTAATTAAATTAAGCTGTCAACTAACAATTTTAATATTAATTTGTTATGATTTTTATGATGATTAGTTTTGAAAATAAAAAAATATATAATAAAAGATATATAAATTAAAATTATTATTACAACTAATATCTGTTGAAAATGTTTAATGCATATTAAACAAAAATAGATTAAGAAAAAATGCATTTATCATCTGAATTTCTGGTTATGTATAATGAAATGCATACATGATATTACAGTTTTTAATCACTTAACTACTTAGCGTCTAAACATGATTTAGAAACTCATTTTAAAATTTTTTACAATTTTTTTTTTTTTTTAATTTCTATAGTTTATACTAAAAGTTCTATGTTCTTTGTAATTAACAACAATAACTATTTGTGCATTCATATTTATAAAATATGCAAACATTGTCGCATAGCTTTTTGAAAATATTGTTTTTCACTAAGTTGCTGGCACTTGAAATAATTTGAACTTAGAAGCTATAATTACAAACAATACTTCTGTGTTTAAAAATAAATTTAACTCATCTAATTTCATAAGTACTGTTTACTCTGAAAAGATGTTAAACTTAAATTTTATTCGATCCAATTTGTATTGGATTTAAATTTATTGCTAAATTTTAATTGCAGCATGTTGTTATAATATTAATGTTGTTCCTAAGTAGTTAATATATATTTTTTTCAAATTATCTGATAGTGTGGTTATAGATTCCTTCCCCTGAATTTACTTCGGCGAATTTATATATGGTTCGTTTAAAAAACATGTAATTCATTAAATATATTGATATTGATTTTATGCAGAAGATTCTGATAACATCTTTTTTGTATTTGACAGTTATTAATATAAATTGTAGTTTCTTTAAGTTATATTTTGTCTTTTGATGATCAAAAGACAAAATAGTATAGTTTAATCATCTTTTCTTTTTTTTTATTGTAAATTAGTTTTTGGTTTCTGATAAAAATTGATTTTTTTAAATTTATTGACTTTTTGAAATCATTTTAGTTTAGCAATTTCTTTTATAACTTTACATACTGTGTAAGTTAAGGAAACTGGCCTGTAGTTTCTTCAATCCAGTTTGTTGCCTTTTTTAAATAGCAAAATATTGTACAGCTTCTTTTAAACTATTGTGCCCATTTGTGAACATTAGGGCAATTCAAACAATTATCTCCATATATTTTTAACATTCTTATGTGGATTTTACCATTTTTTTCATCTTCTGTTTCTAAATATCTGACCATGACTCGTTATTCTTCCACAATCTAATTCTCAAGCAGATTCACCATCGTTAATTGAGTAAATTTGAGGTTATGTTTACAAAATATGATTAAACACCTAAATTATATTAATCAACTGTAATCAATCAGTTATCATATATCAATATATTATTCAATCAATTTAAAACCTCAACTGTGTAGTATTATTTTATTTTTAAATCAATAGGTATTAACTGGAAACTTCTCATAATATAAGATAATAATATTGAATCTATCTTTTTTTTCTTCTTAAAACATTTGAAAAATTATTAGACTCTCTAAAAAGAGTTAACAAATAAATCAATCAAAATTCAATCCAAACTCTGGATCACTTCTGATCTGCTTAATCTATTTCTTCTAAATTGGGGTTTGTGCATAGGAGATTTCCTTTTGCTTCTTAAATTGTTCCACCATGACTAGGAACTATAGTCTGTCATAACTTGCCTTAATCTGCCATTGGTTCTGCAAATGCAATGCTACAATAACAAAGAATTTCATTAATTTTTAAAAAAGAGTTTATTTTTTCAAATTAAATTAATAATCACAAAATATTACTTGTTTTAGTTAAATCGCTGGAGAATATTTAGGGGGGAGAGAATTCCTAAGTACCTATTTTGTGAAGAAAAGAAAGAAAAAAACAGGTGAATAAAACTTTGTCAGAAGAATCAGCTCAAATATGACAACAATATTCCATGGGAGGTTAGTATGGAAGAATAATCAGAGAAGATGTAAAGTAGATGATCCATCTACTATACATCTATATACAATGTTTTGATAATATTTAACAGTAAATAACTGAGTTTTGTTTGTGCTAAAATTCACAAGATACTTGTAACAGAAGTAGGTTGGATTAAAGATGCTATAATTTGTCACAGAAGAGAGATCAGATTAAAGATGCTGCCTGTTACAAATAGTAAACAACAGGGGTTGATATTCGACTGGGGCCGGGTTTAATACAATATAGCCAGCGCCGCCCCAGTCATTTACTAGTTGTAAGTAATTCAAAAGTGATGGTTTTTTGTCAAGACTGGAGTATATAGTTGTAGCATATATTGGTCATCAGCAAATTGTTTATAATTTTTCTGTGATTGAAATGATTTCTGCTATTGAGGAGTTTAAGTGAGAATTTACTTTTTAAGATTAATTATACTCTTTGGGATGACAAGTTACTATGTTCAAGAGATAGAATAAAGGAAAGTTCTTTGTAAATACTTATGCTTAATCTTTGGGAGACATAATAAGATCCTGTATGTAAGATGAGTATTTTTATGAAGCAGATAGAAAGAGATAATAAGATCAGATCTATTTATGTGAGATAAAGTATTTATGTAATGACATTTTCAAAGATTTTCCAAAGGTATCTAGAACCTAACTTTTAAGATAAGTACATCTTTTGCTAATCTGAGAATAATAAACCTAGCATCAGACCTTTTTACATTGACGTCTTGCAATAGTGAAAAGACATTTGTTCTCTAGAGAATTGTTCTTGTGGAAAGGATGAAAAAAATGATTTAGATTAGAAATAGCACCTGCACAAAAAGGGACAACTATGGAGAAGGAATTAATGCTTTCATGCCTGTCTGAATCTAAGTGATTTAAAAGTAGGTTCATTTTTTTGCATTATAAATAAATACAGTATTGGTATTTTATTTAAAGAAATTTTAAATAATACCTTAAGGGTATTTTTAATACCCTTAAAGTATTATTAAAAATCTTTTTGCAAGTTTTTGTAAAAATTTACAAAAACTTGCAAAAGAATTCTTTAGCTGTTTTTATTTCTTTTAGCTTTTGGTTTTTGGTGTAAAAGTTGCAGCTTAGGCAAATTTCTCAGATTTCAGACAATAGTTCTGACTATAGGAAAAGTTTTAAGAGGGTGATCTGTCACCCTCTTAGCGACTCTTTTTATTAAACTGAAACAGATGCCGTCAAGACATTTTACTGGTTGACGTGTGTTTTAATAGTAAGAAGTAGGATGATTGACTAAATCTGTTTTAGAAGAAGTACAAGATAAAGGTTTTAGTAAGATCTGAACCATATAAAAGAGAACAAGAAGAAACTGAGCACAAACCATAGACAGTAATGAGTCACAAATAAGGAGTAAAGGTATATGTTTAGGGTTGTGGTCAGATATGTAGTAGCAGAAGGTGAAAAATATGGTAAAATCCACAAAAGAATGTTAAAAATGTATGGAGATCATGGTTTGAATCATTCCAACAAAGGGTACAACAGTTTAAAAGTAGCTGTACAACAGTTTAGGAAGAGCAACACAGTGGACCACTGGTCGAAATTGGGACTTCCTTTATTGTTGTTACTAATAACAACAATATTAACAAAGAGGTAGAGAGACAGGATTTTGTAAATTAAATCAAAAACAACATTGAAAAAAGTAAAGTTTTATAAAGAATAAAAAGAAAGAGTAAAGAGGAGCATAAGCACATTCTGAAAAAAGAGTAGTGATAGGATTCAAACCTGATTTTAAATTATACATAAGTATATTCCTAGGCCAAGTATTTGACCTAGGACCTACTTACTTTATAAACTTTAAAGTTTTGTGAATCAAAAAGTAATGGCCATCAATTCTAAGATCCAAAGATGGAGAGCAAGTCTGGTGAAAAGCAAGAAATCCTGTTCAATGGCTTCATTTTATCTCTTAACTCTGAAAAAATTGAAATTATTATTAAATTTATTAAAGGGTCATTCCATATGAAATCAACCGGACCATGTCACCCTTATATCTCAGAATTGCTTTATTTTCATATCATTTGCAGTCTATATTAAATAAAAAATAACTGCAAAAATTTTAGTTAAAAATATACATGGATTGTTGAGATATTGTTAATTGAAATAATGCTGATTCAACAACTTTGACATGTAATATCTTGATAATGGTTCAGAGGATTTTCGTAGAATTTAAATCAAATAGATTTTTGCTCAAAAAAAAACTACTATTAGGACTTAATAGTCTCAAGAAATGCCTCGTTTATCCAATTTTTTCAAAATTATTGACTTTTAATTGAATTTTGGAGCTAAAATGGAGGCTTTTCTCACCGAAATCTTGGCAAAAATATTGATTGTATACCATTACTTTATCTTAGATTTACTGAAAAAAATCAGATACATGTATTGTCTCTCAAATATTTGATTAACGTAAGCACTCAAAAATAACATCTTTTAAGAATTTTGAAAAACTTAAATTTTTTAATTGAAACTTCAAGGTAGAGTTTTTTAATAACTAGTATGGGACATATTCATACTGATGGACATTTGAAGGGGGAAAAGGGGAAGGGTAATATCGATATTGATGAAGCTTCTTTAACAGCACAAATAAACAGCACCATATCTAACAAAATGTTAAAGAAAGATCATCAGCTAGACATTTTAATGTATGAAACCAAAAAAAAAAATTCTGTAACTGACTCTTATCGCCATAAAGAGTCATAGTAATGAAAAAAAGTATCAAGTTACTTTGAAGTGTCTGATTATCTTGTTTGAACTTTAAGACATGTTATAAATGAGCTAGGGGTTCCATTATTGCCAGGAAAAAAAATTGGAAACCCTCTTTCCTCAGTACAACCCAGTTAATAATTAACTTTTATCAAAATATGAGTTTTCAAGAACTATACCATGAAAAAAAGATTTTCTTAGTGTTAAGAAAAACCAACATGTTCAAAAAATTTTTTACTTCTCAATTTTGATGAATTGCATGTTACATTTAAAAAAGACTATCCTACTTGTACTTTGAAACCTAAGTGGTGCATTTCAACTATATATATATATATATATATATATATATATATATATATATATATATATATATATATATATATATATATATATATATATATATATATTCATCCAAAAGAAAAATTATAGAAGACAAGTTTTTTTTCATGTTTTAATTATTCAAACTTCGCAATAAGTGAAAAAATTATTCAAGACAAAAAACAAAAATTCTTATTACATGTAGTTATGATGTTTAAAGTTGATTTCATGGCCCAGATTTTTTGATTCTTAAAGATAATGATGTCTTTTAATATTTTATTATCATAAATTGCAATTAAGTATCTTGGAAGTATCTTAAATTTTATGCCAAAGTAAATGGCGTTTTGAATTTCCGTGAGTGATTTAAAAGGTCTAATTATTTGAAAAAAGAAAAGAAAAGTGTTAAAAAGTTTCAATTAAAATTGTTGTCTGGAGGTTGTCTTATGGATGACCTCCGGACGACACGTGCCCAATGGGTTTATCTCGCATATTTGCTGATTAATTAGTTTGAGTATATTTAGTTAGGTTGAAAATAGTTGCTTAAAAGAATTTAGAATTAATTGAACAAAGTTAGGCGTTCAATAGTTCAGAAAAATTCAGAAAAAAACATCCAGAATATCGAATTGCTGAAACTAATTGAATCAAAAGTAAAAGAGCTAACATGAGCAACAAGGAAAAAGAGGAAATTCGTTGAAAAAAAGATCGCAAGAGAAAGAAGCAAAAGCGAGAGGTTAACCAATCTGCATCTGATATTGAACAGTCCTTTTTATCTCTGCAGAGTTTTGGAAAGATACTTAAAAAAATTAATTCAGCATTACCTGGTAATTCAAACAAAAGTAAATGGGAAAATATACTACTTTCTGATATTTCAGAATCAGGCTCTAACTACATCGGTTTGGATGATGCTCTTGATTTTTATTTGCGAGAAGATATCAGGAGAATGGCTTCAGGTCGCAAAGATGTTGCTATTAATAAGAAAACAAAAAAGAAGGTGTGACATTGTTTATAGGTCAGAATTGCATTTTATTTAATAAGGTTTTTAGGTTTTGTAAACAATTTTTGTTTTCTTTTAGAAACAAATTCATCACTATAGGAGAAGCATACTTCCTTTTTAAAAGTCAGTATATTAATCTAAAATTAGGGAAATCTAAGTTTTGCGGTCTGCAGTCATTCTATGTCAAGCTAGTAAATGATCTTCCCCACGATATTTACCTTTGCATATATCATGAAAGTTTTAGGTTGTTAACGAATGCCCTTCAAAAAAAATTTAATTTTATATCAGACATAATTGACAGATCTTTGTGTAATCAAAACAACCAATCTTGCACGTTTATGAAATATAAAGTAAACTGTGGGTTGGCAAATTTTGACGAATATGCATCTAATGCTGGTAGAGCAAAGACATACTTTGCTGAAGTATTAGAAATTGTAGATAATATGGCACATATTATCTACAATTTCTAAAAGAACAAAACGAACTCATTTTTATATACTCATCTGTAGCCGACTTCTCCTGGCAAGACTTGTGTGAGTTAAAGACGTTAGTATGCAATCACACTTTGATTTCCGTGGGCACGTTATTATTGAACCAAAGTGTTACAACTAGACTTGTTAAAAATTTGATATCATATCTTTCTCATCTTTAATATAATATACTAACTATAAAATACATTATTTATCTTTAATATAATACATTAAAATATTGTTTTTTAATTAAATGTGTATTTAAAATAATTAGTATTGTTATTTATTATAGTCACAATCGATCGATTTCCAAAAATACAATCCAAAAATGACTAATGTTTGCATATTCTGTTTGTTATTTTTTTTTTGTCTGTGTGTGATAATCATTAAGAATGCTTGTATATAAAAAATATACAAAAAAACCTATAAAAAACAAAACACCCATCACTGATACATTTTCAGAGAAAATAAGGTTCATTTGTTAATATTTTTTTTTGCTTTTTTCTGTTCCGTGCGTAACTTTTAAAAATTGATTTATTCTATAATGAAGCAACTCGTAGCTACCATACTTTGTATAGGTAATATATATATAGATGTCATTTAAATAAAAGTCAGAGATTACAAATTGCATTATTCTCAAAATAATTAATGCAACAGATTCAATGCTCCGTGCGTAATTTTTTGGAAATGTCCTACAAAAAGTAACTAATGGGCAGATTTTGGATGTTAATTTAATGTACTCTTTTTGTAAAGCCAAAATAGCTGACATTTATCTTAAATTATTTTCAAAGGAGGATATTGACTAAACTTGAACAAATTTAGAAAAAAAGATATTTAGATGGTAAAACAGTTCCTGGTACAAGGATGTATCATAATTTTATTCCTATAAGTTTAAAAACAATAAGTTATAAAAAAAAGTGTGGATACACATATTAAAGTATTCGATATTGCTCCAAAAAACAAAAATAATAAAAATTATTTTATTAAAAATTAAAAAAAGAATGAAGTATATTGCATATTTTTATGATGAATTTTGGTGGATAGGGATTGCTAAAGGTGTAAATGAACTTCATATCAAAGTCAGGTTCATGCAACCACATAGACCAGTACAAAATTTTTTTTGGCTAATGAAAAATGATGAGTGCTGTGCACCTAATTTTGAAGTTATATGCATAATTTTTACACCCACAACAATATCAGGTTGTACGTTCAACAAGTCTGATTTAGATTTAAAGAATATAAGGAGTTGGTTACAAAAAAATAAGTAAAAATATAGGCATATAAAATAATGTTGTAATTTATTTACATATTTTTAGTAACTTAATATTGGTTTTTTCTATTTTTTTTTTCTAATCTGGTGGGAGATGGGGGAGGGGGTTCGAGAGAAGTTGCTCCTCCTCTTGTCCCGCCTTATATGTCCAAGACTAAATATGTGCTAAACTTGTTAATAAATAACACTATATTTAAATTTTAATTAAAAAGTTGTTTTAAAAAACATTTTGTTACAAATATATACAAAACTTAAGTTTTTCAAAAATACAAAAAGGCATTATTTTTGAGTGCTTACTTTGATCAAATATTAGAGTGACATGAATCTGATTTTTTTTCAGTAGACCTAAGTTAAGGTAATAATATACAACCAATATTTTTGCAAGCAATTTTGGGTGACAGCCTCCATTTTAGCTCTAAAAATCAACAATTTATAAGTCAATAATTTTGAAAAAAACTGAATAAATGAGGCATTTCTTGAGACTATCAAGTCCTAATAGTAGTTTTTTGAATTCCTTGAGCAAAAATCTATTTGGGTTCCAAATTTTAGAAAAAATCTTCCAAACTATTATTAAGATATTACATGTCAAAGTTGCTTTGTTATCTCTTCAGATAACCACAAAGATGCTGAATCAGCATTATTTTAAATGATGATATCTCAATAACCCATGTATGTTTTCAACTAAAATTTTCGCAGTCAATATTTATTTTAATATAGAATGACGTAAAAATAAAACAATTTTGAGATGTATAGGTGACAATTTTTTGTGTGTGGGTGATTTCATATGGAATGGCCCTAAATAAACAACTAAATTTCAGATTAAGTAAGCAAAACAAAAGTGTTTTCATTTCTATCGAGTATCTTGAAACCAAAATAATTTTTTATTTATCTTTTTTCAGTTTTACTAAAAAATGTCAATAAACTCTGCTTAATGCTCTGCTTATCATGTTATTTTTCATTTAGATATATTTATTCATAAATATTTTTATAAAATTTTACATTTTCATAAGTTGTCTGATATATATATATATATATATATATATATATATATATATATATATATATATATATATATATTTAATTTTGAACAGGTGTGGTCAGACTTGGCATTCATAGTATAACTCAAAAACGAGTTGCTGTAAAGATAGTTGACAAGAACAAGATTCCACCCAATGTTTTGGCAAAGGTATGACCTTTACCTTATATTTTTTTGTTTTAATAGAATCTATTCTTTGTAAGCTTTGTTTTATTTTTTCAACATGCTATATAGCAAGAACCCAAGATTTGATTTTGACTGGGAGCTGGTTTAATAAATAAGGCTTGGGCCAGGTTTTTAAACAGGGCTGATGTGAGGAATCATAGTTTTTTGGATTATTGAGGATCATCGTCATCATGGATATTATTGTAATTATCATTAATGATAATGATATTGTGTTCTTTATTGTTTTAATGTGCACTTTATGAGTTTGTATAGGTTATTATTATTTTTTTCTTACTCTAAATCTTTTTTTTTTAAAAAGATGATGCTCTGTATGTACTAACTACCTTTATGATATATGTACAAACTACCTTGATGATGTATCTACAAACCAGCTTGATGATGTATGTACAAATTACCTTGATGATGTATGTACAAACTACCTTGATGTATGTACAAACTACCTTGATGCATGTACAAACTACCTTGTTTATGCTCTGTATGTATGATCTTGACCTTTTTTGATTGAATCATAAAAAGCAGCGCATCTTGTTGTTTAAAAATGTTTCAATCTCTGCTTTCATTACTTCTTTTTTTTTTACCCCAAAATTCAAAGAACAAATTAGTTTAATCAGATTTTATTTGATTAGTCTATTTACCCCAGTGTCATAATACTTAGCTTCGCTACATGATGAGCCTTAGCTATTTCAGAAATGTGTTTTATATCTTTTTTTAAAAATCAAGTTTAATCAGAATAAATCCACAATAAAATAATATTTTTAATTCTAAACTTTTCCAATAAAATTTTTAACTCGAAAAGTTTTTTAACTAATAATTTCATCAAGATCCATTTGTCATCAATGTAATTGTCACTTTCATTATTCCAGCATTCTTTTTTTCTTTTTTAACTTACTTCCAAAAGGCTCCAGAGGCTCTTAACTTACTTCCAAAAGGCTCCTCTAAACTAAGAAGTATACCTTTTTTTTTTTCAATTTTTTTTTATTGTCATTATCCTTTTTAATTCTTTGTTATCATCAGAATTAGAATCAGCTTCTATATTTTCATTTCTCTCAAGTTATTTGTGTTTTTGTTTGTTTGTTTGTTATAATGATTATCATGAACTATTCTATCTTTACCTTTGTTTCCTAACTTGTTATAGTAGACATCAGTACTAGGCTATATTTTTTGACTTTTTTGGTTTTATAAGTTTTATATTATTTTAAATGATTCAATATCCAGATAAATCAACAAAATAATTTGAAAGTAGATTTTTTGTTGTTTTTTTATAATATTTGAAACAGATGAAATTGAAAGTGGCCTCTAACTTGATTTTTAACAATCTAAATGTTGTTTTCTGTTTTATTTATTTTGCTCATAGTTTTACATATTTAGATCATATCGCCCCTTTCTCTCCATTTAGTTAGAGTGTCAATCTTTTAAAACTTGTAAATACTCTTTATAACTTAACCATCGAATTGATTTCACCACCAATATGGTGGCTTGATGCTGCACTTTTTCAATTACTTTACAGTCACTTTTTAAGTATGGGGACTAAACTGGTATTGAAAACTCTATGTTTTTAATAAAATTTATACTTTTTTTACTTTACTTTTAAGTTTTGCAATAAATTTTAAATAAATTGTTAATGCATAGATTGTTAATACCAGTTATTATATTACAAAAAACAAATAGTTCTCTCACAAATTAATTGCTAATTAATATGTGTATATATATATTTATATGTATATATATATATATATATATATATATATATATATATATATATATATATATATATATATATATATATATATATATATATATATTTATATATATTAATTTATATATATTCATTTATAAATAAACTATTTATTATAAGTTAATATATATATATATATATATATATATATATATATATATATATATATATATTAATTTACAATAAATAGTTTATTTATAATATATATATATATATATATATATATATATATATATATATATATATATTTATATATATATATATATATTTATTTATATATATTAGTTTATATATATTCATTTATAAATAAACTATTATAAATTAATATATATATATATATATATATATATATATATATATATATATATATATATATATATATATATATATATATATATTAATTTACAATAAATAGATTATTTATAAATGAATGCTATATAAGTTGTACATAAATTAAACCTTACATTATTTTAGTGGTAACAATAGAACAAAAGTATTTTTTTAGGTCGAAAGAGAAATTACTATCATGAAGTTAATTGAACATTATAATGTTCTTCATTTAACTGATGTTTATGAAAGCAAAAAAAGTTTGTAAGTATAATTTTTTATTTTCTAAACTGGCGACAACTTAACTACATTTGAATTTCAATTTCTTATGTTCCTCTTTATGACCTTACCCTGTATGTTCTTTTGTATTTTGATTCAAAAACACTTCATTGAGATAAAAATAATTTATTAAATTTTTTTTTCAATATCCAATTAATTTAATATGCATTATATTCTCATGTATATACCTATTTTTATATATATGTATACATTTTCAAGACGTCTCCATGATGAAATAATGATGACTTGACAATTTATTTCTGATCTATTAATTTGATGTATGTGGTTAATTCACAATATACCTAAATAGTAAACAAAATAACATAAATACTTCACAAACCCAGAATTTTTTTCTGACCTTTTGTATCTGCTTTCAATGATCCTACAGACTACATTTCATAATACGTAACTCAATTTATACAACCGTTTTATTTTTGCATGTTTCAAAATCACTAACTACCACTTCACATTTACCTGGTTTGTAAATGGTTTACTCCACTATTATATTATAATTATTTTTATTTAAGATTTTTGGTCTTGGAATATGTTGGCGGAGGAGAGTTATTTGATTATCTAGTTAAGAGGGGGCGCTTACAACTTAATGAAGTAACAATGTTTAGTTTTATATCGGCTCACCAGTGTTTACATTTATAACTTTAGTTGTTTAAGGATAATTTAAAAGAAAAAAAATTATTAATATTTATTAATAATTTTTTTGTTATAAATTTTTATTGAAATTAAAAATAATTTTATTTTTATCTGTGGAATGTCACTTTAGGCTCAAAGATTTTTCTGTCAAATTGTTTCAGCTGTTTCATTCTGTCATGAGCACTTAATATGGTAGGTGATTTATTAGGAAAAATGTAAGCATCATTTAACTTAAAAATTTATAGTAAATGACTAGAAAAAATTTTAAATTTGCAAGAAATGGAGTTGCACATTGCAGTTTTTAGAAAAAAAACTGACTCAACGCAACATTTTCCAGGATTTCTTCTAAATTTTTTTGTTTTTTCAAGTATTTTGACAAGACACACTTTTACATAACATGACAAGATTTTTTACAAGGTTGATGGAGTTACAGTTTAAGTTTTTGGAAGTTTTAAATTACTTTTTCTTTTATTTTTCTTACCTTTTATTTTTTGATAAGTTTATGATAATAATTAGTTGATTATGATATTGCTTTCTATTTTAATTTTTTTTAAGTCATCGTGATTTAAAACCTGAAAACCTTCTTCTTGATGATCAAAATAACATTAAAATTGCAGACTTTGGAATGGCTTCTGTACAAGTAAGATTCACAAATATACATTTATACAAATATACATATATACATATATACATTAAATAATCATTCATTTGTAATATTTACAATACAGTTATAGTATTTATTTTTTTCTTTTTTTTTTTTTTGATTTATTAAAAGTTAAAAGTAAAAGTATTGAATAAAAATTGAAAAATTTAAAACTTGATGATTATACAATTGACAATCATATGATTGATGACCAAGCAATTTGATTCTTCCTAAAATTAAATAAAAAAAGAGAGTTTTCTGTTTGACTGGAATAATATGGCATAATTTTAATAATTATTTTTTTATTATGTACCAAAGTTAAGAAATCTTTGTTGTTTTTTAATAATTCTTATGTTGTTTTTTAATAATGTTTCTACTTTAGGTCGAAAATAATATGCTTGAGACAAGCTGTGGGTAGGCAACTTTAATCTAAAATTTTATTTTATTTATTTTTTTAAACGTTGCAATAAAAAATAAACTTTAATTTTTGACATGTTAACAACTTTGGGATTTTTTGTTTTTTAAATATTTTGGTTTTACTAATTTACTAATTTATGTTTACAATTACTATTAATGGTTTTACTAATTTAGCTCACCTCATTACGCTTGCCCAGAAGTTGTGCGGGTAAGTTATTGATTTTAATGTGCATATTAGCACTTTTTTAAATGTAAAATGTTATTAAGTGTTGGTAATAGTGCTGATATTATCAGTGTTAATTTAAAATGTTATCAAATAACTATTTATGTTATATAGGGCATACCATATGATGGTCGTAAGGCTGACACTTGGAGTTGTGGTGTTATCTTATATGCACTAGTTGTGGTTAGTGTTTTTCCTGTTTTTGATTGTCAGAATATTTTTTTATTTCTGAAAAAAACAAGGGAGATTTGTTCTTTCATTCTCTCTCTCCTCTCTCTCTCTCTCTCTCTCTCTCTCTCTCTCTCTCTCTTTCTCTCTCTTCTCTTTCTCTCTTATATATATATTTTTTTCTTTATATCTTTCTCTCTCTCTCTCTCTCTATATATATATATATATATAAATATATATATATATATATATATAAATATATATATATATATATATATATATATATATATATATATATATATATATATATATATATATATATATATATATATATATATATACAGCGGTGGCCAAAAATTAAAGACCACATTTTTTTTTCAAAATTTATTATTAACCTTAGTATAATTTTATTTTGGAAAAAGGTATCAAAAAAAGAAAAACATTTTTAGAAAGAATTTTTATTGTATTTTATATTTATTATAAAAGAATTTATAATTTTTTTACAAAATAATGTTAAAAAATTAAAAAACTGACTAGTAAAAAATATAAATGGGACAAAAAAATTGGACAAAATTTTAAGACCAGTTTCAAAAATACAATATAGTATATATATATACTATATATATATATAGTATATATATATACTATATATATATATATATAGTATATATATATATATACTATATATATATATATATATATATATATATATATATATATATATATATACATATATATATGAATATATATATATATATATATAAATATATATATATATATATAAATATATATATATATATATATATATATATATATATATATATATAATATATATGTTACTGTTACCCGCAGTACCAGGAAATAGCTAAATGCTAATGTTTATAATACAATTTAATATTGCAACTCTGAGTTTCATGTGTTATCACAATCATCAGGCAAGTAGTAAAAGTTTAATTTTGCTACCATTCGTATCAGAAATCATAGCAAAATTAAACTTTTACTACTTGCCTGATGATTGTGATAACACATGAAACTCAGAGTTGCAATATTAAACTATATTATAAACATTAGCATTTAGCTAATTCCTGGTACTGCGGGTAACAGTAACATATATATTATATAGCTCTAGTTTATCTATTGAGCACTCTTTCAAGTATACAATATTATACATGATAATATAAAGATATTATCTTTATTCATATATATATATATATATATATATATATATATATATATATATATATATATATATATATGAATATATATATAAATATATATATATATATTTATTTATTTATTCAGGAGATGCGTGTGCCTTATATGACCACACATATAATGTTTTGTTTTGACAACTAACTTGGCCACAGCACCTTGCATGTTTTAAGTTAGTATGTTTAAAAAATGCGCTGAATAAACAAAACTAAAATTAAAAATAAATGAACTATAAACTAGATAGAGAAATAAAAAGTAAAAAAAGTTACAAAACTAAACTAAAAAAATAAAAATCTCAACAAATAGCAAAATTTTAAATTAAAATAAAAACATTTTTTCAAAATGTTTTTATTTTAATTTAAAAGTGATTTACTACAAAGAATTAAAAAAAAAATCACAGTTTCAAAGTTATTTAATCCAAGCTTAATTACTTGGAAACTTAATTATTTAAAAATTTGAAACTTTGATATTTTCTGATGTCTACAAAGCAAATAAAACATTAAAAAAAAAAACTTATCCATCAGTAGGATTCGAACTCTCACCCAATACCGTTATATTAGTCGCACCTCAAATGACACAACTAGTCAACCAAAGCGCTGCATTAATGTGGCAATGTAGGTAAAATATTAGCATTAAAATATTATTCAAAATGGTTTTATATTAATTAAGTTTGAGCTATTAATTGAGACTCTTTTAAATTAAAAAATAAATTTGTTTTATGCTTTTTTTTCCTCTGGTTTATCCTTTATTTTATTATTCGTTAAGTTTCTATTTTCGGTTTGATTATTTTAATTTTTTCTTTAAATTTTTTAGTGCATTTTTTATAAACATGCTAATTTTCAATATATGCAAAAAATTTATGCAAGCGTTTCCTTAGTAAGCTTGATATATATATATATGTGTATATATATAATATTATATATGACTCTATGTATACTCTATTAGTTTATGCTTTAGTATTAAAATGGTATATTTGGAAAATTTTTAGGGTTGCTTACCATTTGACGATGATAACTTGAGAGTTTTGCTAGAAAAGGTTTTTCTGTTGTTTATTTTGAATAATTGTTTTATATTGATTTTTAGAAAGTTATTTTTTATTGGTTATTCAATGAACGATTGTTTGTTATTTGCTGTTGTTATTTTTATTAGAGTTGTTAATTATATATTGTATATTGTTATTTTTACTCCTATATACTTATTATTTTAATTTATTTTGTTTTATTAACTAATTATTATAATCACATTTGAATTGATGTCATTGTGAGTTTTGAAATTTTTAACGTGCTAATTATGCAAATATGATGGATGGATGCATGCATGCTAGATGTATGCTAGCTACAACAATAATAAATTGGTATTTGAATCTATTTGACTTTTCGTCATGATGTTTTGCATTATCCAAATATATTCAATTTAAAAAAAAAATCATAGAAAATACTTTTAATGGTTATAAAATCGTGTTTACCAAGATTTTTTTACCAACACTTTTTTTACCAACAGAATTGTAAACAATTGCAATAAACTAAGTTCACAAACAGTAAATCAAGAAACAATAAATAAATTTAAAAACAAGATTGACAATGATTATTTTAGAAACAATCAATTTGAAGGCTATTATAATGCAACTTAATGCTACATTCTCTTTTTTTTATAAAACCATAGCTATAATTTTGTATTATTATGTTTGATTTATAATTTAAGTTCTTTGTTTAAAAAACCTATTTTTTCTGAATTTAAATCCTTTTTGTTAAAATGATTGCAGAAAATTGGTATTAAAAACACATGTTTATAATTTATATCAAATCTTGTGCAACTTGTTATAATAAAAAAGATTCTTAAGTGCCAAGAAAAGTTATTTTCCTTATATAAATAAAACTTAGAAAATAAGTTAATTAAATTTTCTAAAGTCTATTTAATTATTTTATAGCTGTTAATTATTTTTTTATAATATTAACAAAAACTTTATCTTAAACACAATTTTATTTTTTGGGATGGTAAGTGGCAATGAGGTGGTAAGTGGGATGGTTTAGATGATAAATAATGGTTGTGACTCTTTGATTACATTTTCTTTTTAAATCTAAACTTGATAAATGCACTTTTTTAGTTAATATTGACATAAACACAAAAATGTATCTTTTAAATATCTTTAAATCAAGTTGTAAACATAATTTGGGTTTTCCCTTTTGCAGTTAATATTTAACAACAATAAAAATGATCAGTGAAACGAGTCATTCAAGTTTATAGTGGTTATTTTTGTTTGATCTAAAAAGCATATATAAGATTGTTTTTAAAACAATTTTTCTGAATTATAATTTTTTTTGTTTTTATAGTTTAGAAAAAAATCATACAAATAAATTTTATTTTCCAATTGTAGATGAATTGGTATACATGGTGACCCAAAAGTCATTAGACCATTTAAAAACAATCTTTTTGTTTTTCTTAATTCACATTTATCATTTTATAAACAGAAATGACAGTTCTACGAAGTAAACTTTATTTGATTTTGAAAATGAAGTTCTCTAGCATTTCTTGACATCTTTTACCATTGACAGTTAGTGTGTTTTCTTCATCATCTTCAAAGAATTAAGGTCCTCGAACTTTTTCCACATGTACACCACACCAAACTGTTACTTTTACAAGATGTATACAGTGTTGGTGGATTTTATTCTTGGGTTTTCTATCCCAAAATTGCAAATTTATTTATTTAAATAATTGTTTTGATGGAAGTGAGACTTTTCGCCCATAATAAAGTTGTTAATGAATAGGTTCTAGCCCTGTTGATGTTTGGAAATGGATAGCATACACTTTTCGTGTCTGATAATCTGCTGGCACCAGTTACTGCGCTACTTGTATCTTATATGGAATGAGTTTCAGAATCCTTTGAATGGTAGGAAGTTCAAATATTCTAAGTTGTTGGGACCATCTTCGGTTAACACTGAAGGCTCTTCTTTCTCACTTTCGCTTACACACGGAATATTGTTCAGTGACCTCCCTGAGCATGGTCTACCAGCAAGTGGCAAATAACTCACAGATCCAAGAATTTGAAGTCGCTGGGCTAATTTAACTATCATTTGTTTACAATTATTCTAACATATTGTTTGGTCATAAATTTCTCCATTTTTAATTTACAAGGATTATTGGATTTACAACGATTGTGTTGGCTACAGTGTCAATAGTGTAGGTTTCATACCTAAACACACAATTCTGGAAATTGTCCTAAACTTTGTGTAATTGAGAAATATTGGGCAATTATTAAAGCCAAGTTATGTAAGAGGTTTAGGGAAGTAAAATCAAATACTGACTTGAAAAAGTGGGATTTAATCACCACAGAGTATGGATCTCTTTTAGTGCTAATTTTAATGGCTCCCATTAAGACAATAATTAGAAAATGTTATTATACTAAAGAAGTTAGATTTTTTTTCCATTATTTGTTTTTGTTTTAGACTTGGCATTAGACATTAGACTTAGACATGATCATTTGATAAAAAATGAAATGTACACATATTATATATATATATATATATATATATATATATATATATATATATATATATATATATATATATATATATATATATATATATATATATATAAACATATATATACATAAACATATATATACATATATGTATATATACATATATGTATGTATATACATATATGTATATATATACGTATATATATATACATATATATATATTACATATATATATATACATATATGTATATATATACACATATATATACATATATGTTTATATAAACACACACACACACACACACACACACACACACACACACACACACACACACACACACACACACACAAAGTAATCAGTAATAGAAAAAAGAGAATTTAAATTACACTCATTATTTTATTAAATATAAAAAAGTTGTTTTCTTTTAATCAAGGTCTTATAACATAATGATGTCTTTTTTTTTCAGTCAAGATTTAATAACACATTGTAAATGTAGTTTGATCTGCTCTGACTACCAAACTTGAGACTATCCTTTTGTTGTAGAGTTCTCTCTTTTCTACAAACATTACCATGGTTGCTGCTATGAAGCAAATTATCTTTTTTTGTTCCAAAAATCCAAACACGATTTTGTGTATCTTGCCATTCTGCAAAGTTGACTTCTTGAACTGTAACTGCTCCTTGGTGCTCAAAAACTTTTAATTGTTTGGTGTTCTTTTCAGTCTCAATGTTTTCCTAACTCATTCAAATAATTTTTATGCAACTTTCCAGGATGAATATATCTGAATATCCTGTAAAGATAAACAAATTTATTCTTCTATGTTTTGCATGTTATGTTATTTTCTGTCATGTTTTTATTCATATTTTTCAATAATTTTGATTATTCATACTTTTCTGAAGAACAACAACAATTAAAACTAATAGATAAACCACAAAACTTTCTGTAATTTAAAGATTAATGAACTTCCAAATAAATTGGTTTTTCATGTCAGAAATATATTTTCTTATTTATTACTCAAAACTAAAATTTTATCTAATAATTACTAGAAGTTTACTACAATAAGTAACCATGATGTTAAATTTGTTTAAATATAATTATATATACATAATTTTTTTTTTTTTTGATACAAAGTATTAAAAACAAAAAATTTTTACGCAAGTATTTATATAAATATAGTTTATATAAACATAATTTTTTTTTTTTTTAATTTATTTTTTGATGAAAAGTTTATATATGAGAGTGACATATAACCTGACAGTGTCTTTGATCCACAGTGTTGACTGACAGTAGGTTCAGTTAGGGCTTAAGTTAGGGCTTGAGTTTTATTTTTTTAATTATTTCTATAATTTTCAAAAAAAAAATACAATTCAAAATTGCTATAAATAATTTTAAAAAAATCAAGTAAATATTATAAATATATTTTTATCAAAACAGAAAATTTTTACTTGTAAAAAAGATAATTAATTTAGAAAAAAGAATTTTGGAAATTTTTAAATTTGAAAATTTTAGTAAAGAGTTTTTTAATATAGAAAGATAATTTTGATAAAATAAAAAAATGATAAACAACTATTAAAAAAGTCAACAGACAGTCAGATTTTATGTAACAACACTCAAAACATTTATTTATAACAAATGAAAAATGAAAAAGAATTTTATTATAAAACTCTCAATGCAATCATTACAAACAAATTTATAATAATATAAAATAATGAAAATAAAAAGCATAAATTAATAAATAAAAAGACATACACACAACTCACAGACAAATAGATACATACTCACAAACATGTGCCCACGCACAATTATGTGCCCATGCACAGTATTTTTGAATTTAATGATAAAAATTTTTTTTAGGTAAAGAGTGGCGTATTTTCAGTCCCATTGTTTGTTCCAGCAGAATGCGCTGATCTTCTTCACAAGATGATTAAAGTCAATCCAGAGCAAAGATATTCTGTAAATTCATCAATATTTACTCACATAAATATTTTTTACAGTAGATAATTTTTTAAATATTTTTTCTGAATTTTACTTATATAGTTGAGTGAAGTTAAGAAACACCCTTTTTATACAATGTAAGTTATTGTTCTTTATACAATATTTGTTATAATTGTTATTATTATTTTGCAAAATAAATAATCAGGAAAATATGTGCCAATTTGCCAAATAAGTGTGTGTGTGTGTGTATATATATATATATATATATATATATATATATATATATATATATATATATATATATATATATATATATATATATATATATATATATATATATATATATATATATATATAAATTTTTAAGAGTCTACTAATTGTTTAAAATGTTATGAGTCTACTAAATTGTTATTAGAATACTTCTTTCAAAATGCTCCCCTGTAAAATCCCATCTGTCGCACTTAACACTTCTGTGCATAATGCCATTGATATATGTTTGTTTCGTCTCTGGCTATATCAGTTAGTGTATGTACACTCTGCTGTGCCTACAGGTACATCAGTTAATGTATATACACATACTTTGCATGTAAAGAAATTAAAGAAATAAAGAAAGTTAAAAAATAAACTAATAATTAAGAAATTTAAAAGATTATTTATATAAATTTTTATGCAGTTTTTATAAAAAAAAGTTAAATTTCAATGTACTTCTGCAATTGATGTTATGGTTTAAACATTTAGTTGTAAACAT
>NC_088921.1:58380000-58400000 GCF_038396675.1 Hydra vulgaris
ATGTTTATCTGTTTGTAATTGTGCCTAAGTTAGTATGTATTACTAATTTATATATACTATATATACATTGGGGATGTGAAGTTTTACTTTTTAACACTAAAATAATTTTTTGAATGATGTTTTTTATATGTAATAAAATTTCATTTTTTTTAACTTAATATGTTTTGGGTGAAAAAAATTTTTGTAATGCATGGCATTCACAATGTTGTCGAGTTTCTTGGTGCATGAATTTTTTTTTATGAATGTTATAAATTAACTTTTTTTAAAAGTAGACATAAAATTTTTTATCCCTGTTATACATATAACTATTTTGTATATATAAAACAAGTGTCTAATTATAATCACACACTTGTTTGATTATAAAAAGACACTTGTCTAAATTATTGTTATTGTTGTTCTCATATTTATTATTTATGTTATATATTTATGTTATTGTTATTTTTATTGTTATAACCATTATTATTTTCATTTGGTGTTTACTTAATTATAATAATTTTGCTGTAAATATTTTTGGAAAGTTTCAGAATATACAACAATTGTTAAATAAATCTTGAAGATTTTGTAAAATAAATATTTTTTTTTCACTTTTTTGATATTCTTCAATTTATTATTTTTTATTTTGACTATATACATCTTATTGTTTTTAGCAAATTACTGATAATGTATATAGTAATATGAATATACATTTCTAAAATCACAAGTGTTAAATTTTATTGTTTTCCATTTATTGAGAACCTTTCTTTTTTTAAAATAGATTCAAATATTATTTAAAAATATGTTACACTTTAGTATTCTCTCTTAATAAGAATCTTACTTTCACTACATATTTTTTCACTAATGTTTCCTAAAAGCTTTTTTTCTTGTGAAGTCATTTTATGTTGTTTTTATTTTTGTATTACACATTGACATGACATGACTATGGACATTCTTTGATACAGTTATTGGCTGTGTCTAGATTAAATATAATTCTGGATAATTTAGGAAAAATACAGAGAAAGTAATATACTTTCTGCTGTTGGATAGAAAGATGCGCAAACCTTCGAAACAAGATGATGAAGACTCAGTGATATTTCATTATTCAGCAGGCAAGCATTTGTTTCTGTTTTTAAGTAAGATATTAGACGTTAAAGAAGAATGGAGAAAGTTGGTGTTGATTTTGATCTGCTTTATAGTTATTTACATTGCTATAAAGTTTAACAATTTTGTTTGATATCTTTAATTATAGAAGTATTTTTTTCATAATTAAATTCTTTGATTATGAAAAAATTGTATTGTATTCATTTTACTTTTAGATATTAAAGTATGTAATATTTATGTGTATAACAAGAAATTGTATAATATAAGTATTTAGAAAAAGAATATAAGAAGTTTTTTTAAAAGAAATATTTATGCAAATATAAGTATTAATTTTTTTTTTGTAATTATGAAATAAAAGAATTGTATTAAATAAATTTTTGTTTTGGCACATCTTGTTGTTTTTTATGTTTATTTAGGTGTAATTTATAATAATTAACAATTAGGTAAAATTTGAATTTTAAAGATATAAAAATATTTTCCAAGTTTTCATAGGATGTTTTTCTATATTTTGGAATTCAAGTAAATGTATTATATGATAAGATTAAAGTGAAAAATAGGGTTTAAAAATATTTGTTTTAGTAAATATGTAAAAACTAAGAAGAAAAATTTTTTGTTAAAATTTTTTTAGAATTATAATCAAAACTTTGATTTTAACCACATCAGTTTTTTGAAGATACCCGGAAATATTTAATTAACACCTGTCTGTTTGTAGCTTTCAAAATGGGTGATTTTGCTCTCTTTTTTTGCTACTGTTGTTTTTTGTTTTTTTTCTGCAACATCTCTGAAACAAGTTGTCAAGTACTTCTGATAATTACTTAGCTATTTATAATATGACATATAGGTTGCTTATGACAACATGAAATATTTAAAAACTGACATTAATTCTATTGTTCCAATTTTGTTCACAAAGACCAAAATGATTCATAATTTTTAACTGCTGTGTCAATTTTTTTTTAAATGTAGTGTCAACCATTTTTTCAATGCATTGTCATACTTAATCCTTTCATTTTCAATGGTTTTGTCCTGTATTTTTAAGTTGTAGAAATAAATTTAAAAATTTCTGTTTCCACTTAAACCAACTTTTTATTACACAAATATTTTCGAATTGTTTTTTTTTTACTCCGTTTATTAACTGATTTTTTTTAATTTATTTTTAATGTTTTATTACTAAATCTCTGACTCCTTTTTTTATGCTGCATAAAAACTTTTTATTTTATGCAATTTAATCCTTTTATTGTATACACCTGACTTCTTTTATTCAAACATGCTGCTACACTTATCAATGTTAATAACAACTTGAAATGATAATTTTAGATGCACCAAAAAAGAGAGTGGATTCCCCTATGGGTTTTTTAAATGGGTAAGTTGATGCATATTGTTTGCTTTATACAATGTTATTATGTCTAACATTTATAATTTATCAACTGTAAATTATAAATCCACACTTACTGTTTGGTTATAGTTTGACAACAACTTCATCATTAAACAGTTTTTTTGCTTGTTTATGATTGCAAAAATTTTTTTCTTGTTTGTGATTGGAGAAATGTCTAAATTTATTTTGCTTTTATTTATTTTTCCACATCCTTAAACTCTTATTTTCATTGTGTTTTAGTTTAAATTTTTTCTTAAGTTTCAATGATTTTTAACATAACACACAACAGCATGAAAATAATAATAAAAAAAATATTCATGTAACACAGTATGAAAGGGTGTTATGGTTTAAGGGTGAAAAATATTTGAAATTTAAAAAACTTTGTGAAAGGTACATAAATGATATATTGCAACACAGTATGATGTGTTAGAATCAAGCATTATTTAATGCTAGTATTACTAAGTAATGTATGATACTTAATTATGTGCTAATATAATACTTAATATACTTAATTATACATTAGTCTATAATTTTCATTAAAAAATTATATTTCACAAAATAATTACTACTATTAAAATTAAAATCAATAAAAAGGTAGAAACTTTTGTAGTGTAAAGAAGAAAAACTTAAAGCTTATTTATTTTTTATAACTTATTTTTTTTCAGTAGCTTGTGCAACACTGAATGAAAATGTTTTGCATTTTATCATTAATAATTTTTGTTGTTTTGTATTACTGTTGAAGTTTGTTTAAAAAGTAAAGTTATTTAATTAAATAAAAAAATAATATAATGAAATAAAAAATAATAACTAATTTGTTAATCAAATAATAATTATTGCATAACTTGTTATTTATTTTTTTTAGAAAATTCTAGATATAGAGGGCTTTTTTTAGAAATTGATGATTGTGCCTCTCCCCTTTGAAAACCATGTTATCAGCCATGAACACATTGTCCCTAAATCCCCAGATATTTGATCAATTATTAAAAGATTATTCAAAATTTCCAAAAATTGAAAAAAAATTTCTACTGGCCTTGTGCACCTGTAGAAGTACATTTTAAAAAAGTGCTAAAAAAACTTCATAGCTTAAGTTTGGTAACTTTTTTTTTTTTTAATTATGGCCCATGGATTCTGGCTGAGAGTTTTTTATTTAAGGAAACAAATTTCTAATTTGTTTCCTTAAATTGAGAGTTATCTGTGAGCATTCAATTCCATGGGCCATAATTTAAAAAAAAATCCTGCTTTAATCTATTTTATTTCATTAAATTTTATTACAACTTTTTTTAAAAATTACAGGGTATTTCATTATGATGGTGGTCCAAATTTTACACATTATTTAAAATGCAGACTCCACAACCCTAAATGTGTTCTATATAATAAAATAGTACTGGAATTAAAAAGTTTAAAAAAAAAAAAATATTTTTAGGGGTAGATATAGTCTCTTAAACATTAGACAATATTATCAAGAAAAAAGGTTCTTTCAATGTATGTTGGGTCTCAAAAGAAGCGAAATTTTATAAAAATTTTAAAATAGTTACTATTTTATGAAAAACATTTAAAAAAAACTATAACAAAAGTTATTGGTAAAAAATGCAAATTTTTTATTTTAATTTAAAATATGGCTTTTTCTAGGCAGTAAAATCTAAAATTTTTATATAAAGTGATGAGTATTTTTGAAATTTTTATAAAAGTTTGCTTCTTTTGATATACCCAACAAGATATACTTTTGCAGAACTTTTTTTCTTTATAATATTAGGGGCCTGTCATCACAGTTTAAAAAAATGTTTTACATATATATATATATATATATATATATATATATATATATATATATATATATATATATATATATATATATATATATATATATATATATATATATATATATATATATATATGTATATAGTAGGGATATCTAATTTTTTGATCATTTTGAAATTTTATTACACGGTATGTCTCTAAATAATATTAAGGCACTATAATAACTGTCTGGAGCTTTTTTTTGGGGACTATTTCCGTTGATGTTTTTAATTTGAACTTTTTTTTGAAGGTTTTAAAACATTTTTAAATAACTGTCGCAAATAGAATCTATCAATTAAGGTGAGAAAAAAACCTCTCACAGTAACTAGGTAAACTTCATTAACAAATAACGAAATTTAATTTATTAATTTGGTTACATAAATTATTTTTGTATTTCCAAGAAGCCAAAAAGTTTAATATCAAAATTCAGTATTACAATACCTTTTACAATAAATTGCTAAATTTAGGATGTGAATATTCTTTGTTGAAGATTGTAGTTTTTATTTGAAGGTTTTTTCACAGTAAAATGAAAATGTTTTTTATCTTTACTAAATCAAACTCTGATTTTTACATATATTTACTTAAATTTATATTGCATATCGTTCTAGTCATGTCAAGTTGTTTTTTTGTCCAAATATCAACCCCACAACAACTCCCATTTTTAAGAAATTCTATTGTTTAACAGTAATGTTTGTTTGAAAATCAATCCCATAATACCATACACTTGAAATGCTGTTTTAGTTTCTCAATTTATGGTTTAAAGCAAATGCTTGTTTAAAATGGTGCAATATTAATAATTGCAAATTCTTTTTTTTATGTAAAGCTTGAAATGACAACAAGGGTGATGAGGAATATCTCCAAGCAATAATCTGGAAAAGGAAAAAATCTAAAGGAATTCACAAAAAAATGCAAATGTTCCTAAAATATCTAATTGTAGAGAACGGTTCCCTGAGAAAGCACATTATCCAGCATTATCTGTTTCTGAGAAACAGATTTCCAAAAATAGCAACGAAACATTTAATTGCCTGTCTTCTTTTAGACAGAATATGCAGGTTGATTTTTATTATTTACATCAAAATCAGTGAGAATAAAAATCATGTGATTATACCCCTTTAAATAATCATGCAATTGAAGATAATTTTTCTCTGAAATTCTGGTTCCATGGAGAATGACTTGTTTCAAGATTATTACTGATAAGAACCTGATAGTTCAAGCTGAGAAGTATATACAAAAGTATGTGAAAGTAAAAAAAGTCACAGTACAAGGTGTAATCAAAAATTTTATTTTGACTAATGAGTTTGTCCTTAATAATCACTTTTAAATTTATTTATATAAATTGTAATAAAAAAATCTTAGCAGGTCTTTATTATATTTTAAAGTAACCCACCTCAAACTATCACAAACATTTGATATAAAAAATGTTTTTATAGGCTTGTTTTGGGTTGATGATGATTTAGCCATTCTAGACAGAAGTTTGGAAATTAATAAATGCATATTACCTTCAGACAAGAAGGAAGATTTAATTTTTATCCAGGAAATTAAATCTTAAAAAAATGGTGATAGGAGAACTTGGTTGTTTTGAGCAAGTCAGTGTGAGAGCCAAATCATGGTAGAGTCAGGAAACATTTTCTGTACAAGAAGAAGCAAAAGTATCAGCAAATTTTTTACCTGAAAATGAAGAAAGTTTTGATGATTGTGAAATTGAGTGTACTGATCAAAGTTTTAATGATGAAGATTTTGAGATCCCTCAACATAAGAAGAAGAAAGCTGATGAAGGTCAGGTACTCATTCTCCCTAAGAATATTTTTTCAAAAATGTACCTAGTAGTTCTGTTGTTACCAGTTCTAGTGGAAATATTGGTGATATTACTTTGTCCCTCAGCTCTGGTCACAGAATCTCTGTCAAAATCATAACGAAGGATGCAGCTATTCTGAGATCTAACTTAATGATGCTGTAGCAATTCAAAAAATTGTTGGTCCTCAGAATCCATTGTTTAAATTATTGAAAAAGCACTGGTATGAAATTGGATCAGGTAAAGGATTTAGTCAAGTTCAACCACCGAAAATTTAGTGGAGCCTGGTTGGAGGAGCAAGCTTGCTTAGCACTGCAAACCTGCAAAAACTTTAAGGACAGTGGTAAACTGAGAAACAGTGAGGTAAGTTAAATAAATTAAAGTTGAAAAGAAGCAAACATTACTTATTGTTACATATATAGTACTGTTTCCAAAAATATTATTGTTCCTTATTTTTAATTAGAAATTGGATAAATGTGGTGAATACGGTAACATTGCTGAGTTTGTAATAATGTATCTTAATAAAGATTGCACCACCAGGTACAGAATTCACAAAACAGTCTTTGGCTGCATATGTTTCTAAGAACTCATGTTTAATATTTATCATTCTGCGGTATGTATGGAAAAATTCATCTTGATGAATTTTTCCATACATACCAAATTGATCCACAGATCTTTTGGAAAAAATTTTCAGGATATCTTGAATTCCATAACTTTGTCAAATCTGTTGATGTTGTTAACAATTCATCCAAAAGAACAGTAAAACTCAAGACGATGTGGAGTGTGTCAAAAGTGAATAAAAACTACAGGGCCTACTCCAAATGCTTGGAAAAACCAGGAAAAACTTGAAAAGTGTGTACAAGTCAGCTACTGTCGTTGCTTTGTTTATTGCTCTGTATCCTCTTACTCCAGCTGGATCTTCCTCGTGATACCACTTTGTAAAATCCTATATTATATGTACGAAATTGTAATACACTATTTCATATTTGTTATTTAGGACTAAAACAGACATATTAATAAATATCAAAAAATAAACTTTAGATCAGTGGCACAGATACTTCCAGTCATCCCCACCAAAAAAAAAATAAAAGTTATATATAAGCATGACATCTGTGTTACTCATTTGCAATACTGTGTAATAAAATTCCAACATGACCAACAAAATGTATATCCCCAGTATATAGTTGTTAAAAATAAAGTTTATGAAGTTAAGTGTACTGGGAAAGATTTTTACTTTACCTGTATTGCTTTTTGATTCGGTATGTTTCTTATTTTATTTCAATAAAACTGAAAATGCTTCAGCTTAAGAATTTTGCAATAATTTCATACAGGGTAAAACCATCCTTAAACAACAATGAAAAATATCAATCTACAATGAATCGAACTCGTGCAGATACTACCAGAGAAACACACATAGTTCAACAACGAGCAAGAGCGGCTACTGAACTCGGACAATTAGAAAGACAGTAAGCTTTATTAAGTTATAAAATAGATATGATAATTAACAAATAATATTCTTGTTAAAAAGTCAAATTACTTTTTTAAAATTAGGCGTCCAACATCAATTGTGATGTCACCAATTAATTTGCAGAGAAAAAATATTTACTCACTGACCAAGAATTTGTTTAGCAAACATAATGGTATTTATATTATATATATTGTATAATGAACTTTGTTTAGCAAACCTAATGCAATGGTGTACCCTACGGTTTTTTCCTAGTCGCCCTATGGACGACTAAAACAGTTTTTATTTCTCATTTGAGTCGTCCGCTATGATAATTAGTAGTCCGGTATAAGTTTTTTTATATATATTTTTTCTCGGGTAAAAATGCTAAAAAAAAAAATTAAACCCTTAAACGCCTGACTACTAAAATATGTCTAATAAGAAACAGTTTATTTAAAAGTGAATTAACTAATTTATTAATTAAATTAATTAAAGATGTGTTGTCATTTTTGTCGTTATCAATAGGCCAAGTGAACAAAAAAAAAGCAGTTGCTTTTACCCAGTAATTGGTCAGCTTTACGTAAATAAAAACTTCAACAAAACTCAAACTTTTATTTAAGTAAAGCTGAATTAGTCAGCATTTTTGGAGTAAATTGCTTAGCTTTACATGAATAAAAATTTGAACGAGTTTGCTAAAATTTTTATTCCCGTAAAACTGAACTATTACTCTAAAAATGCTGAGTAAAAGCGATTGCTTTTTTTTATTCACCCGGCCTGATATCTGTATAATTTTATTTCTTTTTGTCAATCTTAAACAAAGGTTTCATTACGTGAAGCAAAAAAGTTGAAAGCCAAAAATGCAAATATTTCATTTATAGTAAAATATTCTATTATTCTCTCTCAATCTTCAATAGAATTTAATTTAGTTGAATGTTTAAAACATTATGTTTTAAACGTTTCTCATTATGCTAAGACTTTTTTTTAGAAAAAAAGAATTTCCTTAAAAAAAAATTTTCATTTAACACTGTGTTTCTTCAATAAAGAAAATAAGTTTCTCCTAAAAAACTATAAAAGTAAATGAGCTCAAATAATAGTTACATTAAATCCTTCTTTTAAAGAATATTTTTTAAAAAAAGCATAAGTAATCATTTCTAAAAAATTCTTTTTATAATAGTGTCAGCAAATTCCACAAATGTGTGAAAATGTACAGTAGTAAAATTACAGGGAGTCGCAAATGTCTTAACATTTGCAACTCCCTGTAATTTAATTTTTGATACAAATTGAAGTTTTATTAATTTGATCATTCATTTCTGATGAGTCTTTATTGATGTGTTAAATAAAAAATAAAAGTCTTAAATAAAAAATAAAAGTTTTATGTGATTTTCTACGCATTTATATATATATATATATATATATATATATATATATATATATATATATATATATATATATATATATATATATGTATATATATATATATGCAGAGGTGGAAAGTAACGAATTACAGGGAAACACTAAACCCAATCCATAAAAGTGCTGTTTAAACTGTTTTTGAAAATTCAAGACCTGATAAGCGCAAGTACAATATAATGCAATAAAAAAAATTTTTAGCAATTAAAAAATCTTTTTGTTTTATTTGAAAAATGTATTTGATGATAGTTTTTATTTTCTTAGTTTTAATAACCTTAAAATAAAACAAGAAATAATAATTGTAGTTATAATAAATAAGTGATGTAATTATAATCAATAAGTGATGTAGTAAGTGGATGCAATTTTTAACATATTTTGATAGTGTTGCAGATTCAAATCTTCCCCAAGGGAATCTTTTTTTATATTTTAATGGTTTATTTCTAAATAGTTTTATGTTTTTTAACTATTATTGCTGTTTATTTATAGTTATGTTTAGTATTTATTTTTATTTTTTAAAGTTTCATAAAATAACTGCATCAATGGGTACATGAATTGACTGTTATAGCCGTAGCCGCAGTGGAATATATTAATTTAATTATTATTATTTATTATTACAGTATTACAATAAATTAGTTTAAGTTTTAAAAAAAACTTTAAAAGTTTAAATTAAACTGCATTTAATTTTTATATAAAATAGTCAAGATAATTAAAAATAACTTAAATTTAAATTAGTTGTACACGTGTACAAATAATGCCTACCATATAAATAAATTTAAAAAAAAACTACTTAATTCCATCATTGCACTCCATCACAGATTTTTTATTATTTTAAAGTACAATTATAATCCCGTTGGAGATCACTTCGGTAGTTAGTAAAATCTAGATAGTACTTTGACAGATTGGATTTAGTGTTTCCCCGAATTATATTTACTCACGTTACAGTAATTGAGCAGTTTTTTGGTGTATTTCTACTTTTAAAATATTTTTTCAAATGTCTACTTTTACTTAAGTTTTTTTTTTAAAGTATTGTACTTCTCTACATTATAAATCACAATTTCCTAAAAAAATTTCCCAATAATTTAATTTTTTAGTTTGATAAAAAGTAGGGCCTGTTTTATAACTTTGTTTCCTAATAGTTTTTATTAATGTTTTAAGTAAAGTTATGAAGATTTTCCTCGATCAAAATTATGAGAAAAGAATGACTCAAAATCGGGATTTGTATTGAAAATGGAATTATGGAGTTGCATTGAAAATTTCAAGAAAGGAAATGAATTGAAGTTTTTGTTCAAGAATTTTTTCAATTACCTCCCCAAACCAAAGCCCTCAGTCTATGTGTGTACACTTCCTTCATGTTCTACCTATTTATGTCAATGGATGTGTGCCCACTCCACTGCACTAATCCCTAAATAAATCTGTTGATAAAACAAAAATGAAAAAACAATTCAATAAAAAAAACAAAGTTTAAATAATAAGGAAATTAAAAACAAAAAGAAGCACATTTAAATTTAAATCTTTATACCGCAAATCTTTATACTGATACAAATCCCAAATTGTAAAGTTCTATGCAAGTTACACAAGAAAGTTTTGGCTTGAGTCTCACTAATTTAATTTTCTTTTTCAATCAATTTTATTTTAATACAAGTATGCTGGTGAAGACATCAAAACGTGCATCACCAATGTTTCTAATTTTAATTTTTATTAGAATTTTAAAAGAAAATTTTAAAAGATTATTAAAAATGCTATTAAAAAAGTAACTTTTACTTATTTTACTTTAGGGTTATTTTAGCAATCTACTTTTTACTTTTACTTGAATAAGCAACAACCATTATTTGACCATTATTATTCAGTAGTATACTAGATTTCTACTTGTAGATTAAAGGTTCTTAACCTCTTGAACTTTATGGGCCAATTTTTTCTTAGTTGCCAATAAATACTAAAAGTTATCCATTATGGTTTCTGATAATATTGTTATTTTTATTGTATCTTATGAAAAACATGATAAATGGCTACCAAGGTTGAGAACTACTGATGTGAATATAGATTTTAATGATTAATTTTTTTTATTGTTGGTTTCAGATCATTTGGATGAAAAACCTTCTTTAAATGAGTAAGTTTTTTCTTTGCTTCAATTATATTGTATGTAAAATACTGTGTGTATTATTATTATTATTAATAATAATAATATTATTGTTATAATAATAATTATTATTATTATATTTATAACAATATAATAAAAATCTTTAATCTAGATTAAAGAATTTCAAAAAGGAGCTTACTGCTCTCAAATCTTTAAAAAGTAACTGAGTTCTATCTGTCTAAAAGATAAAAATTGAGTTTGGAGAAATAAACAAAAATAAACTTGAATAAAAACTTTTCAATTTAAAGTTATTATTATTTTTTATTTATTATTTTTATTTTATTTTATTTATTTATTATTTTTTATTTATTTATTAACTTATTTATATACTTAAAATTTAAAATGTAAAAAAAAATACAGTGAAATGCAAAAAAAAATTTTTTTGTGTTTTTTTTTCTACTGAAAAGTTTTTTAATGAAAATAAATTTATGGATATCTTATGCAAACAATTATTAGTTTTTTTCACAAACTATCCTAATATAAAGGATATTCTTTTTACAGATATATCTAGATTTTTCTTTCAACTTTAGTTTATGCTGTTTTTCCATAAAGTTTTCTGTAAACTTTAAATTTTTGTTTCTATAATATATATAAAATACAAAATTTGAGAAAAGATTCATAAAAATTTACAAAGATGCCCGCTAAATACTAATTTAATAAAAAAAAAGTTAATTATTTGTGATTTTTAAAATATGACCTCAATGATTACTGAACATAATTTTAAATCAATTTTTTGCAGGTTCACTGAAAACAATGCTACATATATAATGTCTTAGATTTATCTTTTTCTACTAAATTTGAATACAGTTGACTCTCGATATCTCAAACTCTCAGGGGACCGGGAAAAAAGTTAAAGATATCGAGAGTTCAAGATATTGAGGGGCTTTTAACTCAAACAAGTGCGCAAGGGACCAGAAATAAAGTTTGAGATATCAAGTAGTCAAGATATCGAGAGTCAACTGTATCAGAAATGTGAAAAAAGTTTTTCATTTTGTTAAGAATGTAACAACAAATATTAGTGTCAGATAAAATGATATACTCATATTTTATAGTATTTACCATAGTATTGCTTTACCTACCAACTAAAGGAAAACAATAGGGGAAGTTTGTGTACCAAGAGCCTGATTTTTTCAACGCCTAAATTCAAGGCCCCAGACTATATATATATACATATATATATATATATATATATATATATATATATATATATATATATATATATATATATATATATATATACATATATATATATATATACATATATATATATATATATATATATATATATATATATATATATATATATATATATATATATATATATATATATAGTGTTGTCAAAAGACCCGGTACTTCGGTACCAAGTCGGTACTAAAAAAATGTAAACGTCACGGTACCAAGTTTTCTTAAGTACCGGTTGTACCGAAGACCCGTTCAAACCCGATTCCTTGATGCGCATGCGTGCAGTAGCGCGTCCTCTTTATTAAACTGCTGAGAAATGGCGACCGGTGGTGCAGCTGATGTGGTAGCTCTAAATCCACTTGTTGAGAAAAAAGGAGGAAAGAGCCATGTGTGGAAATATTTTGGATTTGCGGCTGATGACAAGGGGAATATCATTGATAATCAAAAACCCATTTGCAAACGATGTCGCCGAAGTTTTCACTCAAAAGGAGGAAACACATCGAACTTAATAAAACACCTCAAAGACCGACACCCGGATCTGATGAAAGAGTTCAAGCAGGTACGTTTCAAACTAATTTCAGGTATAGAGCTTCTGTTATGAATTATATATCATATTTTAATTTGAATGTCTGAACCAGTCGGATAGAAATAAACAGCCCAAAATAAGTCTTAATATATTAACAACAAATATAAATAACAGAAAGATTAAAATAACAATAATAAGCTTAAAAATTAAATTTAAAAAATATATACTTTTTTTACGTTTTTTTACAACCTATTGTTAAGACTTTTCTTTTAATAAGTATTTCTTATAAAAAGTAATTTGTAAAAAGTCGTTTGTAAAAAGTCTTTTCAAAAAAAGATTTTGTAAAAAGTCTCTTGTAAAAAGTCGTTTGTAAAAAGTTGTTTTTAAAAAGTCGCTCATAAAAAGTCGTTTGTAAAAAGTCGTTTGTAAAAAGTTATTTGTAAAAAGTCTTTTGTAAAAAAGATTTTGACGTCTTTAATAGAATGACTTTACAGAGAAAATAAAATCGGTGGCTTCAAAAGCGAAATGTAACTTTTTAAGTGACTTCTAATTAAAACGTTTAAGCATTAAAAGTTTTGAACAACATTCAATATTTTGAATAAAGTCGTTGTTGTTAATAAAATTAATATTAAAAATAGTTCTAAACGATTTAAATTAATAAAAAAAATTATAATTTAGTAAAAGATAATATAAATATATATTTTTGCTGATTCTTTCCTTCTTCAAAAAAATAAATAAAAAAATTCCAAAAAAATAAAAAATATTTATCGAAGAAAACGTTTTAGCGAATAAAGTTTTATGTATAGTTTTTTCGATTAAAGTATTAAAGGTTTTTATCGCATTATAAAAATGGAAATAAAATTAGTTATAGAAATAGTTTTAAATTTATCATAAAAATACATACTTATAAAATAAATAAAACTACATATATTATATTTAATTATTGGGAAAATCCTTCTAATCCTTTACTTTTTTACTTCCATGGTGCTACTAATAGAAATTATGTAATTACCTACCGTGTAAAGGATTAAACAATTTTATACAAAAAGTATTTTTTAACAAAATTTAAAATATTTAATCTTTTTACAAGTACTAATTATTTATTAAAACTGTTTATATAGGCTTTATATAGGCTATTATATAGGCTATTATAAAAGCTGAGGTTTGTTATTTAGAGAAAAACTAATGTTTCATATGTTCAGACTCAGCCCATTTTTGACTTCTATACTTATAAAGTATATTTATTATATTTTCCTTTTACAGCTGCAAGCTGAGGAAGACCATGGAACACCCCCGCAAACTCATAAACAGGTAACAGTTACAGAAGCTTTTCAGTGGCAACAAAAATATGACAAAAACTCACCTGAGGCAAGAAAGCTGAACCTAGCTGTTGCTGAATTCATATGTATTGATAAAGTGCCCATTTATACAGTTCAAAAATGTGGATTCCAACAAATGCTCCATCATTTCAACCCAAAATACCAGCTTCCAAGTCGAAACTTTTTTATGTACACTGAGATTCCCCGCATGTACAATGACACCAGAGACCTCATAATCCAGCATCTCAGAGACAAATCATTTTACAGCTGCACAACAGATCTTTGGACAAGTAGAACTGCAGACACTTTCATGTCTTTAACTCTGCAGTACATTACTAAATCATGGGAATTGCAATCCTGGTGTCTTGGCTGTTGTGGTCTCAATACAGACCACACTGCTGAAAGTTTGAAGGAGGCCTTTGAAGAAAAACTTGAAGACTGAAAGTTGGACATTGCAAGAATGTCAGGCATCACAACAGACAATGCCACAAATAACAAAAAAGCCTTCGAAAAACTATTTCTGCCTTTACAAGATCCCCAAAACTTTCACGCCAGCTGACCAAGAAACAGAAAGATCTGTCCTCTCCAGACCACAAACTCATTCATGATGAACCCACTCGCTGGAATCCTTCATACGATATGGTGGAACGTTTCTTGGAGCAGCAGCAGGTTGTCTGTACTGTCCTGACTGAAGACAGGAAAAAATGGCATCTGATGCCAAAAGACTCAGATATTACAGTTTTAGAAACTGTTAAAGCAGTTCTTAAGCCACTCAGTCCCTTTACTGATGCACTTAGCGGGGAAAAACATACCACCCTGTCTTCAGTCTTGCCGTTACTCTGGAAGATATTTGAGTGTCTCAGTCATGAACAAAGTGACTCTGCATTAGCCCAAGAGATGAAGGAAAAGATACACGAGTATCTTCAGCATCGCTATGATGACCTGCAGCTACGGTTTCTTTTGAACACTGCAATCTGCCTTGATCCACGATTTAAGAACAGCTTTGTCTCTCTAAAGGATGATGTGAAGCAAAGTCTCCTGGATGAGGTGAAAAAAATGGGCAATGAAAAAGAAGGAATTGCATCTCGGGTGTCTAGAGGATTGTCAAGTAAAGAAGTCAGGCCATCAAAAAAATCCTAAAATGACCTAAAGTTTCTGCTTTCCACCATACAAGGGGACAAGAAAGAAAAAGGAGAGCCAGCATCCTCAAGTCATGCACCTCTTTCTGCAAGTGACGAGATAAATGGTGAATTCTTGGTGTACGATCAGATGCCTGAGGTCAGTGCTGAGGATGATCCACTTATCTGGTGGAAAACAAATATGGGTACTCTACCTCAACTATCAGAGTTTGCCAGGAAGTACCTTTGCATTGCTGCATCTAGCTGTTCATCTGAAAGAGTGTTCAGTACTGCAGGGTACATTGTTAGCCCAAGACGCTCAAGACTGAGTCAGGAACATGTTGATATGTTAGTGTTTCTATCTGAAAATCTGGAAATGGCAAAGAAAGTAACTTAAGGAATAACTGTGTAGACCAGTATTGATTTGGGTGAAAAATGTTGTTATTTATCTAGTTATTTAATTACTCAAACGTTTACAATCCTTGACTTGAAATACTTAAATTATGCCGTTGTTGTTTTGTTTTTTTACATGTATAATAATATTTTAATTTACAGCTTGTTGTTCAGTTATGGCATATTTTGTTTAATTTATAAAAATGTTAAAGTTTATAAATAAGAGTGATTATTCAGTCATGGCTTATTGTTTTGTTATTTATCTAGTTATTTAATTACTTAAATGTTTACAATCCTTGGCTTGAAATACTTAAATAATGTCATTGTTTTTTTACATTTATAATAATATTTTAGTTTATTACTTGTTGGTCATGGCATATTTTGTTTAATTTATAAAAGTTGCGTTTTTTAGGTTTGTAATTTTTCATTTATTATTTGTGGATAAAGTTGAAACACAATTTTAAACAAGTATGAAGAATGGCATTGTTTAACTTTATTAATAAAAATAGTGTGTTTTTCAGCTAGCATGTTTTTGTGTTTTGCTTTGATGCAAAGAATCGTGAATTTTTATTGGCAAATTTAGTCTAAATTAAACTTTGGTTTGGTACCGAAATTGGTACCGAGAACCGTGGATTTTCACTGGTATCGGTACCGAATACTGTAATTTTGGTACCGTGACAACGCTATATATATATATATATATATATATATATATATATATATATATATATATATATATATATATATTTAACATTTTTGTGCAACAGTTAATGATTTTTTTTTTCTCAGCATACTTTTTTTTTTACTTTTAGAATGTTTATTTTTTGTCAGAGTTCCAGACAAAACCATTTGCCTATAGGGATTTTTAATTTTACAATGTATATCGGTACAACTAATCATATGGTCATCTTTTGAACTGATGTAACAAATTAGATCCTGAAATGATAAAATATTACTTTCAATGTGTTCAGGGTCACTAGTTTTGAAAGTAATTTTAAAGGATAAGGATACTTTTTTAAATTCCTTTGATATGTTAAGATTTCTTCACAAAGAATTCTAAAAATTAAAAAGAACTTTACTGTCTATGCAAAAAAATTACAGCATTAATATTCAGTTACAAGAAGTTTGTACTTGGTAGCAGTATACATGGTCAAACATGGTCTTTTTTAAGTGGTAATTGTCTGTTTTTTTTCTAAATTAAGATAACAATTTGTTTTGTTTTCAATCATATCTTGTAATGTTTTTTCTTTAACTGTATGAAAGTTTAAGTTTTAAGCATATTTTTTACAAAAAATAACACCCAACAACACCGTAAAAGATTACTACATTTGTTCAACAACATCTGTACACTTTTGTCCAAAATCATCTGTATTTTTCTTTTACTCTAACAACATCTGTCTAATATCATCTGAAACCACATCTGGTAATTTTTCTCCAAGTCCAATAACATCTGGTAGAATTTTCTCCAGATGTAGTTACATCTGAAAAAGTTTTTATATGCAACTACATTCGGTTAAAATAATGCATTATTAGTTCATTTTTTTTCCACATGTAGTTACATCTGAAAAAATTTCTATATGTAATAACATCTGATTAAATAATGCATTATTAGTTCGTTTTTTTTTTTCCAGATGTAGTTACATCTGAAAAAATTTCTATATGTAATAACATCTGGTTAAAATAATGCATTATTAGTTAATTCATCTTAAAAATAACTTCATCTTAAAATTTACAGATGTAGTTGCACAGATGTTATTACACTTTGATAGTTTAAAAGATGTAACTACATCTGTTGAACCCACAGATGTAGTTCCACATGTTATGCACTTTGATAATTTAAAAGATGTAACTACATCTGTTAAGTCCAAAGATGTAGTTGCACAGATGTTGTTACACTTTGATGATTTAAAAGATGCAAGTACACCTGTAGAATCCTCAGATGTAGTTAGATGTTATTACACTTTGATATTTAAAATATGTAACTACATCTGTAATATTCATTTAATTTTTGCACAGATGTTATTAGACACCAATGAAATTTCAGATGTTGTTGGATAGATGTTATTAGACATCAATGAAATTTCAGATGTTGTTGGACAGATGTTGTTATACCTCATTATATTTACAGATGTTGTCGGACAGATGTTAATAGACATGGCAAAAACTGATGTTGTTACCCTGACCCAACAATACCAGCTGGTATTTTAGAATTATAAGATAGGTAAAGTATTCACGAGCAGATCCTGGGATTATTCCTAGGGTAGCTGCCTTTAATTTAGATTTAGTTGATTTAAAAAAAATTGTTGTTAACTGCGTTGGTGAGTTTGATGGTAAACATTAAGATTTTTAATCAGTTTTAGATTCTCATTTTAACATTTTAACTAATAAATTAATTTTAATTAATAAAATCCAAAATAGAACTGCAGCAATATGTGTACATGCTTCAGCAAGGCCTGTCTTGCAATTACAGTGTTGATATTTCTGCAATGACTCAATCTAGTAAAACAATCCATGGATTAATTTGGGTATTATTAAGATGTTGAGAATGAAATACTTTAAAATTTAATAAAAGAAACAGTTGTTTAGTACTTCTTAAAAGTAATATTTATATATATATTATAATAGTCTATTATAATTAACATATAGTTGTATATATTTATAATGCTATCCAGCTCATTTTGAGTAATGCTATTTGGATGTTTATATATATTTAATATTTTATAATTATCTTTATTAAATTGAGATAAATATAATATTTTAATTATTTTTAAATATCTAAATAGTATTTCTCAAAGCGAGTTGGGTAACATCAAAGTATATACAATTATTGTATACATTTTGCATTACCAAATATATTATTTCTTGACAATTTGCAAACTTCCTATGCTAATAACTCCTGCATTCTTGACCCAACCTTTTAACACGCTTTCATGCTTTTATTCTATAAAAGCATAGAAGCGTATTTCAAGTGTTAAAAGGTTGGGTCAGAAATGCAGGAGTTATTAGCATAGGAAGTTTGCAAATTACCATATCACAGCATATCATGTCATAGAATAGGCAAATTGACCTATAAATTATAGGCTTTCATATCCTCAGTTGTAAGAACTTAGTGAAAATAATAGATAATTTAATAAATTAGTGTGATTTACAGGAAGGTTTCTTCATTGTTTTTGAATTCGCTATCTGGAATTAAGCCAGTGCCTATGTGCCTTTGTAAAAGATTTGTGATCATATCTGTTTTTTGAAGGCTAGATCTAGTGTTTTGTAGTACAACATTGGTTTACAGTAGATGTTATAATACAGTTACTATAGTTACAGTAGTTGTTTGTACAGTTACTATTACAAATGTTAATTATTGTACCACATTGGTATCAAATATTGTATTAATACATTATTTCTGGTACTAAAACCTAATTAAAACCTATTACAAATGGTATTAAAATTAATACCGCAAACAGTTTGTCTATTTTTTTTATTTTCTCATAATGGCAAAATTAAATAAGTCTTGTGACCCATGAGAACACTCTATACAAATATACCAACAATATCTATACAATTTTTAAAAGTATGCTAATTGTTTAAACTTATATTGAGTTAAATTTTTTTGTTTTTAAGAAATGTGAAAAAGTCGTGGTTTTTGGGCTCTTTATTTCATGTTGATACAGGTGACATTGAGGTTGTCATATTTTCTATTAAAGTATTTTGATAATATTTTAGCTTTTGTTTGCTTTTTCTTTGTGCTTAAAGAAACAAATGTTTAGTTTTATTTTTTTTTTGTGCTGTTGCTATTATTGTTATTATTATTAATTTTATTATTTATTATTGTAAATGTATTTAAAATATTTTAATAGTTTAATAATATTACAGCCCTGCTTAGATAAAAAACCGTGTTGAGCTTTTGTGAATAGACCATTGTTATAGCAATGGTTCATGATTCGCTCATGAATGAAGCTCTCCATTATCTTGCATGGTACTGATGTTAGTGATATCAGTCTGTAGTTTGAGCGCTTCCTTCTGCTATCGGTCTTGAAGATTGGTGTTGTAATTGACAGTTCCCATAGATTGGGTACTTTGCCTTCAGAGAGAGACTTGGGGTAGATCATTGCTAATGGTACAGAGAGTGCAGCAGCGCAATTGCAAAGTACACGAGGGTGCATTTCATGTGCTGCAATCTCCCTCTCGTAGTCAACTGTTACTGCTTTCATCAACTTGCTGAGCTTTTTACATGCTGCTTTGTGCTCCTTATGAGTTTCCTCATGCATACATCTAACAGCTGCTAACTATTTGTGCCATAGTGCTCCCTTCTCCCTCACAGCTACTTTGACTTCATAGGTGTTCCATGGTTTTTTTTACTCTTGAAAGGTAACGTAGTTGCAGGTATGTGGATTTTGATTGCTTCATTAATTTTTTCTATTAGTAATTTATAGTTGTTG